>NW_020173687.1:5282914-5290421 GCF_003031525.2 Neophocaena asiaeorientalis asiaeorientalis | reverse complement strand
GGGGAGCAACATGGCAGGGGGGCGACCTTTGAGATGTGGGCAGCTCGGGAGGCCGTGCGGCGAAAGGCACACTTACCAACAGCACTGACACGGGGACTCCTGGTTCCTACGAGCCAGACACTGATTTCATCCTGCAAACCATCCTGAGAGGGAGGGGCTGTGATTAGCCCATTTTACACGTGTGGAAACTGAGGCACAGGCAGACTAGGTATCTGCCCAAGGTCACACAGCAAGAAGTGGTGGGACTGAACTTCTAACTGGGGTGGCCCTGAGCTTGCTCTCTTCAGCCCTACACTGTCACAGAGAGCCAGGGGCATCCACCTGCGTGGTGGGCCTGCGTGAGGACAGGGGCCCTGACTGTGCTCAGATGGGGTCCTGTTCCGCTCACCAACGGGGCCCCCAACCCCATATGCCCTCCCAGACCGAGGCATTGCCCAAACATGATGTGGGCCTTCCACGCATGAAGGTTTTCTTTTACATCCAAAGGGGTTATCTTATCCCACTTTGTCCCCTGGATTCAACCCTGGCTGTATGACCTTAGGCAAGTGCCTCAGTATTTTCACCATGTGAAATGGATTGAGAATCCCTTTCTTCACAGGCTGGATGGAAGGATGAAGCGACTTAGTACAAGTGGGAGTTCCACAAACGTCAGGGCTCAGGGCTGCAGCGCTGCAGGCAAGGTCCCTGGGACTCCTGCAGGAGCTTGTCTGGGGTCTTCTGGGGGTGGGTCCCAGCTTACAGGAGGGTTCCTCTTGAGGGAAGAAAATCAGCTCTTGTGGGCACTGGGTTTCTGACTTTGGGGTGCTGGCATCCGTGGGAAGGGAGGGCAGTGCAGGGACTTGACCTGGGCTCTGTGGATAGGCTTAGGGTGCAACGCAGAGCCCCAGAACCCTAGGGGAAATGCCGTAGGTCTGGCCACTTTGGTGGGAGGGAATGGTCCCATCCTGCCTGGCCCCAGACTGGGACCCTGGAAGTTCACAAGCCCTGCCTGGTGAGGGGCTATATCCAGCCAGCAGGTGGCGCTCGGACCAAAGCCGTGACAGGCTGAGGCCCGAATCCTCCACTGCAGGCTCTCAGGCTGAGGTCGTCTGGGACCTGGGACCTGGGACCTGGCTGGGACCTGGCTTGGGGCTCCTCTCCCCACAGACGCTCTCCTGCCACAGAGACCAGCCAGAAAGTGGTGCTGGGTGGGGGGTTTCTGGGGTCCCAACTACGGCTGTGGTCCATTTGTGCCCTGGGTGTGTCCACCTGGAGCCAGGCAGGGACATCTCAGCCCCCGAGGGGCTCCTTGGGATCATGGAGGAGCTTTAAAAAATACTGCTTCCCAGGCCCCTCTCCCAGAGACTGTCATCAATCGATCTGGGCTGGACCGGGACTCAGCATTTGTTAGACGCTCTGAGGGCTGAGAATCGCTGTGTGAGATACCCTTTCACTCCATGGAGAGGGTGCTGTCCTTATCTCTGCCCATGTCACAGAGGAGGAAACTGAGGCTCAGGGGTGATGGGACTTACCTGAGGTTATGCTCAGGTTACACCTAGGGCTACAATGCTAAGCCCCACTCATTCTTTTATCTCCAGGATATTAATAATAATAACATCACCGATGCAGGGTTTCTCAACCTGGCACTGCTGACATTGGGGTCCTGACAATTCTTTGCTGTGGGGCGGTGCTGCCTAGCAAAGGGGGAGGTGGAACACAGTCCCACCCCCACCCCACAATGATGTCCAAGCCCTAATCCCCAGAAGCTATGAGTATGTCACCTTACATAGTGAACCAGGCTTTGTGGTTGTGATTACGGATTTGAGGGGAGATTATCCTAGATTGGCGGGGTAGGCGGAGAGTAATCACAGGGGTTCTTAGAAGAGGGAGGAAAGAGGAGGGGGTGGAGGGGAGATTGGAAGATGTGATACTGCTCAATCTGGGGACAGAGGAAGGGGCCACGAGCTGGGAAATCAGGTGCCTCTGGAAGCTGGAAAAGGCAAGGGAGCAATTCTCCGCTGAACCTCCGGAGGAACCGGCTCTGCCCACGCCTTGATTTTAGCCTGCCGAGCTCGTGTGGGACTTCCGACCTCCAGGACTGGAAGATGCTAAGTTTATGTTGTTTTAAACCACTCATGTGCTGCAATTTGTTACAGAAGCAACAGACTACTTCCCCTGCCCCGTGACAACCAAGTCTCCAGACATGCCACTTGTCCCCAGGATGGGAGGATGTGGGTAGAGTGGGCCCCAGTGGGGAACCACTGAACTACTTATTCTTTACTGAGTTCTTCCCACGTGTGGTCCAGCCTTCGGAGGCCCCCATACCGTCTAGCACTCTCGCATACCTGAGCTGTGTGCCCTTAATCTCCTCCCCGGCCCATTCTGCAGATGAAATGGCTGAGGCTCAGAGCCTTTAAATGGGCAGTGAGGGATGGGGGTCACACAGATAGGACAGTGAAACGGATTCCCCTTTAGAATCTCGTAGCCTCCTTCCCAGACTCTGCGTCCCTGCACCCTCATGCCTCCCACCAGTGGGCGGAGCTGGGTCTGTCTCCCCGAGGAGATGCCAGACCTTTCGGGGGCTCTGCAGCCCAGGTAAGGGGCAGCCCTGCCCTCACGCCCACTGTCTGACACCCCTGATATCTGGGTTTTGTGGCCTTTTCCCAGCTGGGCCGCTTCTCCAGCAGCTGGTGGAGACTCAGCTGAAGGAGGCAAAGGCCATAGGGTCTCAGGTTGGGGTGGGAAAGAGAATGTGCAAGTGGGTCAAAAGACGTGGGCCAGGCAGTGAGAGCCAGGATGCCTTCACCTCCCCCACCACGGAGGTGAGCGCATTTGACTCCACATTAGCCAATCAGAGCACTCCATTCTCCCCGATTGGTTCAAGGATCAGCATGTGATCCATGCTCAACCAATCAGAATCCTCCCTGGGACATTCTACCTGTTGTGTTTGGCTTGAAGAATTCTCTTTCTGCTGGGGTTGCTAAGCTGACACGCTGTAAGTCTTGGGTGGCTGGCAGCCATCTGCAAAGAGTCTCTCAGAGAGATGGAGAGAAAAGGCCTGAAAATACTGCTTGAGCCCCTGGATCCAGCCATTCCTGAAGCTAGTTATCTCTTGATTTCCCAGTTGCATGAGTAAATAGATTCCCCTTTTAGGTTTCTGTCATTTGCAGCCCAAATGCTCCTGGATTTCTCCCTAGACTATTTTTCTTGCTCTAAGCCTCTAATCTTGGCTGTCTGCTAAAGCCCCACAGGTGAGGAGTCCTGTCTAAGCTTACTCTGAGAGGAGTAGAGAAGCTGGGATAAGAAAATAGAATTGCAGGGTGTGGAGAAAAGGGAACCCTCTTGCACTGTTGGTGGGAATGTAAATTGGTGCAGCCACTATGGAGAACAGTATGGAGGTTCCTTAAGAAACTAAAAATAGAGCTACCATATGATCAGCAAATCCGCTCCTGGGTATATACCTGGAGAAAACCATAATTCAAAAAGATACATGCACCCCAATGTTCATTGCAGCACTATTTACAATAGCCAGGACTTGGAAACAACTTAAATGTCCATCAACAAAGGAATGGATAAAGAAGATGTGGGACATATATACAATGGAATATTACTCAGCCATTTAAAAAGAACCTGAAATAATGCCATTTACAGCAACATGGATGGATCTAGAGATTGTCATAGAGTGAAGTAAGTCAGACAGAGAAAGACAAATATCATATGATATTGCTTATATGTGGAATCTAAAAAAAGGGTATAAATTAACTTATCTACAAAACAGAAATAGAGTTACAGGTGTAGAAAACAAACTTGTGGTTTCCACGGGGTAAGAGGGGGGAATGGATAAACTGGGAGATTGGGATTGATATATACACACTACTATATATAAAATACATAACTAATAAGGACCTACTGTACAGCACAGGGAATTCTACTCAATATTCTTTAATGGCCTATATGGGAAAAGAATCTAAAAAAGAGTGGAGATATATATGTATATATATAAACGGATTCATTTTGCTGTATACCTGAAACTAACACAACATTGTAAATCAACTCTACTCCAATAAAAATTTTTTTACAAAGAAAAAGAAAACAGAATTGCATTTGTGAGCAGGTCATGGTGCTTTTGGAAAATCACTTCCAACCCTTGTAGCAAATTCCTCCTCCCCCATCCCCACCCCGACCCCATTCAACTCCAGGGATGGCAAGTTCTGTGCGCACAGCTATCATTGCAGAAAGCGGGGCGGTGGATGAGCTAGTGAGAGCAAAGTATTGGCGGGTGGATGGACTTAATCATTCTTTGCTTTTAATGGTAGCTAGTTAATTTCCTTCCTGAAGGGACCAGCTTTGACCTTCGCCTCCGGCCCCTATTAACAGCCAGCAATGCTTTGTCAGCGAGTTTATGACAAATTAAATATACAGAGAGGGGAAATCTCGCAGGAAAATGGAGTGTTCTGGCTTGGGCTGCAGGTGGGAGCTGAGGCTGAGTCCTGAGATGCATTTTGACGGCCCACTGATACGGGCCCGGTTAGCCACAGACCTCGGGCAAACTTTGAGGCAAGCGGTTAGTTTTCAGCTCACCCCAGAGAGCAGACAATGCCCGAAGCAACGAGTCAAACCTGATTTCAAGCCCCTTACACCGTGTGGCATGTCTGCGAACTGGATATCCCAGGCAGGAGGGATTTGGGGGCCCCAGGTCACGGTGGTGGCCGAGATGACTTTGCCCCCTGTAGGCTGGGCAGTTCCGGCTCATTGGACAAAAGCCTTCCTTCCCTGTGATGAACCCAACTTCCTTGTTGCATGGACTCGCCCAGTTCCCCCTGGAATATGTGTGCAGGTGGAGCCGTGCTTGTCCAGAGCTCAGCACCGAGTCCAAACTCCTCTCCAGCCAAACTCCCACTTGCATTTTCTTTGCATTGGGCTTATCTAGCAACACCCAAACTGCTGTGCTGCTCTAAGTCCTCTTGTTCTGACCATCATGCCTTTGGCCAGGCCAAGCCCCTGCCTAGAACACCATTCCCCGTCCAACCTCCTCCCTCTGCCAGATGTTGAAGAATGAGCCCTAGCGCTTTCTCCTTCCCCGGGGAGCCTCCTGGGCACTCTGGACAGTGTCTGCATTGGCGTTCTGCACTCCTTTAATTCCCCGTGATGGTTCCTGCTCAGGACTCACTGCCCATGTCCCAGGCCGCCTCTCCCGCTGGCTGTGAACTGCTCCCCAAGGGCAGGGCTTGGTCTTCCTCTCTCTGTAGCCCGAGGGCATGGTACTCAGGAGGTGGTCAGTGGAGGGGCCGGTCCAGCGTACACTGGAGGTTCAAGAGTGAAAAGACAGGGCCTCTGTGCCCAGTGAATTTGCTGGCCAGTGCTTGGGGAGATACAGCCGACTTCTGAGGTTCTTACCTGTCTGGTGGTATCCCTTTTCTGGCAACTTTAGAGAATGACCCATCCCTAGCCCTCAAGGCCGAGGTAGGAAGGTTCTAGAAAGGTCAGGTGGTAAAGTGGTCAGGTGGCCAAGATGGGCCTTGAGGAAGTCAGGTCCTGAGTGAAGGGCAGAGAATGGGTGGCCCTGATGGACGGCGGGCCCAGGAAGGTGACCCCCTGGCAGGCTGCTCCTGCCACCAGCAGCCCTGCCCTTGCCCCACGCCGGGCCCAGCCCAAATGCGGAGGCAGGCTGGCCACGTGTCAGGAGGCGAGAAGGTCAAAAATGACACTGACGTCAGCAGAGAGCTCACTGGCTCCCAGGCCCTTCCTGTGGGAGTCCGCCTACAGGCTTCTTGCTCTGAGTTCCACCCTCCAGGGACACTGGCTCTGAGATTCTGTCGCTCAGCAGGTGTCTTCCGCACTTCTGGGACCCCTGCGTTTTGAGCGTCATAGTCGCTAGCTCTTCTGAGATGAGTGTCTCAGCGTTGACGGGGGCAGCCTGACTGCTGCCGGGAGGGACCTCGCTTCTGAATCGCGCAGCTCCGGAGGGAGGGTCTAGGGAAGAGATGGGGCCCCAGGAACACGTGAGCCGCCTCCCCTCGAATTACCGAATAGCCAAGGTGATTTGCTTCACCGGGACTGAGGCTGCTGCCCCGGACACAGGCTTCCCCGGTGGATGACCTTGTGTCCCCATCTCCGAGGCCCCATCCTTTCTCCCCTGGACCATTGCTCCCGCTTCCTCAGCCCCCTTTGCTTTCCCCCGATTGTCTTCAGCCAGACTTTTAAATTGTGCCCCACATCAAGTTGCCCCTGATTGAACTCTCCAGGCCTCACCAGGTCACTTCAGATAAGATCCGGACCTTTCTTCTGGGCTTCCCGGCACAGAGAGACCTGGCCTTGCCCACCGGATCTACTCCCTTCCGCTCCCTGGGCTCGTGTGCGTGTGATTCTGGATGTCACCCTTCTTCCCACCGTGGGGCCTTGGCACTCGCTGTTCCCTCCACTGGCGATGCTGTTCCCACATCTGTGCTTGGCCGGCTTCTCCTTCCCCACAGGCCTGGGCTTAGATGTCACCTCCTCCTGAAGCTTCTCTGGCGGCCTGGCTAAGGCAGCTCCTCTCCATCACGGCGCTGCCCAGCCAGCGCCCCAGGTTTTATCGTTTTTTATAGTGTCGGTCTTAAAAGCCTCAAAAGGCTTGGTTTGTGACTGCCTCTCGTCCCTGTACTGGGCTCTGGCCCCTGTGAGTGGGTAGTATTTGTCTGCTTGTGCTCTTAGCTGTATCTCGGGGGAGGGAGCGTTTGAGGGCGGGAGTGGGGCCTGAGGGGGAGCATGAATGAATGAGCAACTTCTTCCTAATAATCGAAACGGGGAAGAAGCGTAAGGTGGCGACAGCGTTATCTGGGGGGAAGAATCAGTGAAGTGGGTGACTAAGAATCGAGGAGGGATCATGTTCCAGAAGTTTCCAGGGAGGCCCAGCTTCACGGGCATGTGGCCTGGGCAGTCACACAGGCCCGTTCAGAGGGGCCTGTGCTCAGTTTACTGCTCTGCTGTCTTTGTCTTGAAATTCTTGCTAAGTTTTGAACAAGGAGCCTTGCTTTTACTGGTTGCGCTGGGCACCACAGGTCACGTCACTGGTCCGGTCCAGGTGTCCCAGCAGTGAGGGGAGCGTATCCAGTCCTCACTCCAACTCGGGAGCCACAGGCTAGACTAATCACCCTCATTTTACAGACGGGGAAACAGAGGCTCCAAGCTGAGCGGTGGGTTAGGTGGACCCCACACGTTCTACCCTAGAGCCCCCGCTCCTGCTACGACCCTCTCCTGTCTCCCAGACTCCAGAAATGGGAGGCTCGTGCCTGTTGAATAAATGAATGAATGAGAGAGGGAAAGAGGACACACGGGGCGTCCCAGGCTCACCTGTGCTCCCTCCTGGCTCGCCAGCCCTTGCGACTCCTCTGGGATCAGCCGCCCCTAGTCTGACGATCATCTTGTTGTTGTTGCCTATGGTGGTGTCCTCCAGGAAGCACGAGCGGATGTGGACTCTCTGGGCCACGCCCCCTTCGGAGTGAGGTCCTGGTTCGGGGATTTGAATTTTGATGGAAGCTGCCAGGCC
>NW_020173687.1:5281637-5282864 GCF_003031525.2 Neophocaena asiaeorientalis asiaeorientalis | reverse complement strand
GTGGACGGTGAGAGCAGCTGGACGGTGGGCCTGACCCCCAGCCTGGTTCTCAGGTCCTCCACGGCTGTCCTCCTGGAACCTTCCCTCAGCGGCCCATGCCATGCTCTGTCACTGGCGGACGCATGGCCTCACACGGCATATCTGCACATGCCTTTCACCTGCTGGGGCTGCCGGCTCCCTCGGCCCCCGGCTCTGCCAGCTTGGGTGCCCTTCTTCCTGCAGCCCAGCCCAGCTGAACTGGTCCTCTGGGCCTCCCCTGGGACTCAACCCCTCCCCACGCTGCCTCCTGCTTCCCGTCTCTCTGCTGCCTGCTTCCTGGCAGCTCTGGAACACCCTCTCCATCTTTGGTTAGAATCTCCCTGTGGCCCCCCAGTCCGGCCCCCAGCTGCAGCTGTTTCTCTCCTGCCTCTCCCGGCCAAACGTCAAGAAAGAGCTGCCCGTGCTCTGTTTCCCCTCCTTCCACTCCCCGTGCCCCTTCTGTCCCCTCAGGTCACCACTGACCCCTTGTTGCTGGACCCTACAGCCCTCCCTTGATCTCACCGGCCTCGCCTCCTCTGGAAACCCATCCCCTGGCGTCCCTGGTTCTCCTTCTCTCTCTCAGGCCTCTCTGCTCTGCTCCCACACCCCAGCCTGTCTCTCGATGACCAGTGCCAGGGAGGACGCGGCCTGGGAGCTCTGGTCACTGGTGACAGCGCCTAGGTGGCTCCTTAAATGCATGTCCAGCTCCAGTCCAGCCATCTCCTCTGTTCCCGCTTCAGCTGGCCCAGGAAATGATCCCTGCGCATTGTACAGATGAGGAAACTGAGGTTTCCTGAGGGGGGTAGTAGGGAATGGGAACCCAGGTGCTGACTCTAAAAGAGCCCCCCGCTCTACAGCCTCCTGGTGGGAGGGAAAGAATTTCCCATCATGCTTCTCTCCCCACAAGGACTGGCTCAAGTTCCATCTAGCCAGGAGCCGAATGCAGTGGGCCGGGGGTGGGGTGGCAGCCTGTTCTCCAGTTACCTGGGGGGCTGCCACAGGCGCTGTGGGCAGGGCCCTTGGCTGGGTTGCCGTGAAGACTCATCTCGTTGCCGTGTCCCATCTGTACATGTCTGAGCACAGACTTCTCCACCCGGATGTCCTGGGGCCCCCAGGATCCAGCCAGGGGACCCTGAGTTGAGGGATCAGTGGGTGCCAGTGGAGGGAGGTAGAGGGGAGCCGAGGAGCCTGGCAGGGGACACAGAGACG
>NW_020173687.1:5268377-5281512 GCF_003031525.2 Neophocaena asiaeorientalis asiaeorientalis | reverse complement strand
TGGACAGAGGAGACAGGCTTCGGGATTATTTCTGGACACCATCAGACTGGGAGTGATTACTTCAGGGTCTGGATTGGAGAGCAGGTGGGCCGGCAGAACAGGTAGCGTGGGGTTCCAGGGTTTTTACCACTGGTGCCTGGGGTGTCACTGGGGCACTGAAAACCCAGACAATGAGCACATCCTCTGCTTCCTAGCTGTTCTCAGTCCTCTGGGCCCATCAGGAGAAAGTCTCCTTTGGGGTTAACTTGCTGTTGACATGGAGCCCTCAGAGCTTCTGACATTGTTTTATTTTGTCAGCATTTATTTTTATGGTAACCTTCGTAGTTTTCAAGGAAATGCTGTAAAAGTTTACTTTAAAATTAATTTGAGTAGAATAAAAAGTAAACCATTTAACAACATGGTGTAAAGAATCCGCCATGGGCGTGGCCAAAATTAGGGAGGTGGAGCTCAGAGGACCAAAGCTGGGGAAAGGTCGATCTAGACTCTAGAATGAAGTTCCTCATTTCACAGTTGGGGAAACTGGGGCCTGGAGCAGGGAAGGGCTCTCTCGAGGTCACAGGGAGCGTTCCAGCTTTGGGGCCAGCGCTCTCGCTCACGTCCCATGGCTGGACTGATGGGTGACCCTGTCCCTTCTGCCCACAGTGCCTGCCATGGAGCAGGCACCCATTTGCTTACTGTATTTCACCAAAGCTCGGATGCACCCATACAATGCATCCCAGTTTCTGAGACGTTAACACATGGGAAAAAAGAGTGTCTCGGGACACACAGAATGCTCCAACGACCCCTTGTGACATCCTAGAGAGGAAGAGTGAACTGAGTTGTTTCTTGTGGGAAAATATTGGGTCCCGATGAAAATGAGGCAAAAGATGTCGGCAGGAAGGGGAAGCAGGAGAGGTTTGATCCAGGCACAAGGAGGGACATCCTTATTCCTGAGAAAGCCAGAAAGGACCTTGGAGATCTGAAAGCTGCCCTTTCTCCCTGGAAGGTTGAATGCCCCCCGCTCCCTGCCCCCACCCAGATGGAGCAGATGCCCCGACAGGTCCCTTCTCCTGGACATTTCAGAGGACTCACCATTTTCCCCAGAGGCCATTTTTCTCACCATGACATTCCTGTGTCCAATCTGGATGGCTTCGGAGTTCTCAATGGAAATGTGGCTGTTCAGTCCATTCTGACTGATCATGTTGATTGGATTTTGCTGGTAAATAACTGGGGTGGACTGGTTTGTAGAACCTTCTGCAAAGTAACATTCCACTCAATCCCTTTGTATCTCTCTAGGAGTCAGAACTTCCAAATACTAGTCGGCAGCATCAAAATCTCCTGGGGAGCTGGTTAAAACACAGATTCCCAGGGGCCCACCCCGGGGTTCTGAGTCAGTAGGTCCAAGGTGGGCCCCAGGAAGTGGAGTGTTTACCAAACACTGCAGGTATCACAGACGAGCCTTGCTCGGACTTTGTCCCGCAGGCCACCCGACCCCTGTGTCCTCTGCCACCCTGGGAGGATGGCAGGTGCCTTGATGCTCGCCCACCCTCTGTACCTCTCAGTGCGAGGAACCCACAGCCCTAACCATTGCTTCCAGGGTCCTCTCTTCCTTTAGGGAAGGATGCAAGGTGGCTGTCCACAGGCTGTTTCTGGCCATGGGATAAGCTTTGCTTGACTCATGAGGCATTTTTAAGAACGTGGATTTGTCACCAGTGTCTAACATCCGGCCTAGGGTGCTGAGATCCTCCTTGGGTACCATAAGCAGGGGTGTCAGCCCCACGTGGGCTCCACACACGGGACCACATTCCCGCCTTCGGGAGCCCTTGGCTCCTGGGCCTTTGTGAGCCCCTACATCCATAAAAAATATTAAAAATTACATTTTATGACTGCGTTGGGATATAGACAAGTATAATCTTGGCTAGAGTCATTAGCTATTCATCGTTACTATAATACTCATTTTTTCTTCTGATTTTAAGAGAAACTAGAGCATTTTTGTGACCCCCCCTAAAAGCACTGTGGGCTCTAGGCCCGGTACCTGCTGCATGTAATGGGTAAGTCGGTTCTGGGACTCCACCCTGTGGGTATCTGAGCTCAGCCTAACCTATTCCTTCAGCAGCCTTAAAACTCCAAGCTGGGCAAAGTGCTTACAGAAGACTGTTAGCAAACTCAGGCTGGGACCTGCGCCCCAGGACTGATACAGTCAGGGGTGGGCCACACCTCTAGGAAGCCCTCCCTGGTTACTCCTGCCAGCATGCCCCTCCCTCCTGGAACCCTCTTCCAGGGACGGGTCAGCAAGAGCACAGCCAGCTTCTGACAAGGTGGGGCAGGCAAAGAGCTTAGCGGGAGCCCAGCAAGGACCAGGTATTGGGTATTATGCTTTCTCTTCACAGCTCTGCCCTCTGCCCCGTCCAGGTGTGGGCAGCAGGTAAAGGGCCTACCTGGTCGATAAATAGCCCAAGTGTTTGATTTCTGGTCTAAGTCCAGGAGGTGCTTGTTCCTCATCGCGTACAAGTCTGGGTTGACTTCCTTTGCTGTCTTCATTCCCAGGGCCTGGGCAATGATCAGGGCTCTATGGGGCCCATGGGCTTCCAGAAACCGGAAGATCTCTTCCTCTGGGAGGCAGGACAGCAAGTAGTTAAGGAGGACCCCGGAGGCCGAATCCGCTCCCCCGCTTACCAGCTGTGTGACCTGGGACAGACGCAGCCTCTGTGCCCATTTTCCTCATCTGTAAAATGGGCATAATTATAATGGACCATAGAGGTTGTTCTGGGGGCTGGGGATACTCGTCAGGGGCTCTGAACAGTGCCTGGCACGTGCTAGGTACACAGTACCATCAAATGGTCTCTCAGCCGTTTAGCTTCTTTCACCGAAAGACAGAGTCTTGCCTCCGAACGCTTTGTGGGGACCTGTGAGTGGGTGGGCCGTGGCCCCTGAACACTTGTAACTTCTCGAGTGGCCAAGGAGAGTTTGGGGTCAGAGGAAACAAGAGCTGAAAGGAAACAAGATGCTTACGCCGCTGACTGAGCTCAGAACCAGGCTTCCGGGGAATTGCAACTGCATCTTTCTGGGGCCTCTCTGCTGGGAAGAAAGACGGTCAGGGGTCAGCCGAGCGGGAGAGGGGATGGGGACCCTACCAGACAGAGGTGGGCTGCTCTGTAGAAGCCCCTAGCGCATGGACGCTCCAAACTCAGAAGGAACTTAGCTTCAAAGCCCGCTCCGCTCCCTTCCAGCTGTGTGGCTTGGGGTTGGGGAGAAGACCATCTACTCCCTCTGGGGTTGTGTGCGGGCTAGAGGACCCCCGGGCACCGCACCAGAACTAGAAAAGTGGATCTCGTGCGATGCTACGGCTCTTCTATTATTATCATATTGTTACTTCCATCATCATCATTATTAATGTTTTGCTGAGCACCTACTACATACTGGCACTAGGCTCAGCCCTTTGCATCAAATCCTCTCGCAACCCTACAAAGCAGCCCTACTGTTACCTCCACTGGCCAGAAAAAGAAATCAAGATGCAGTGAGGGTACATCATGTGTCCCTGAGGGCAGAGCCTGTATTTGAACCCAGGCCCAAATCTGGGCTAGGCCATTGCCAGGACAGCTCGTGCTGGGTCCAACACCCGCCTCCTCCAACTGCCCCTGTCCCGGGGTGGCAGGTTACCCAGCTCTGCAGGAACGACTTCTTTGGTCCCACCATTGGTCAAGCACCACGTTGCGGGGCCTACGAGCAGGACTGCCTTTGACTCCTTCTGCATCTTGTAGAGGACCTGGTTGAGTTTCTTCCTGGGCACTTGGCATTTCATTACCAGCTGGGCAGTCTTCACAGGGGAGCCAGAGTCCCTCAGCACCTCCAAAATCCTCTGCTCAAGGTCTTGGGGAGGGAGACAGGGGCAGAGACAGAACTGAGTCCCCCCAACTACCCAGCCTGGGCTGGCGGCCCTCCAGGAGAGGGATCCAGGGCAGAGGCAGGCACAGAGGTCTGAGCAGACATCCACCAGCATCTCTGTACAGGGAGGGGCACATGGGCTGCTCAGAAATGACCTTGGCTGGACAGCCTGGTGGCCAGAGGCGGTGCCAGGCCTTCCGAGCGTCCCCCACCTGAGTGAGTGCTGGAGGGCAGGTGGGAACGCTCAGCTCTCAGACGTCCTCAGAGAGAGGGGAGTGGAGGTGGCAGGATGCTGGAGGGTGGGGCAGAGCACAGGAAGGGGGGAGGGTGGGGAGTGAGGCCCAGCCCGGTGTCCTCCATCCCCCATCCTTCTCCTCCCGGTAGAATCTGCCCGTCCTCTTGGGCTCACAATCCACTCGGGCGATGTCACTATTCATCCCCACCAGGAACCCAACAGCCGCTCAGAAATGGATCTTTCACCCTGATGCCCAATCCCAGAGTCCTAGCAACACTGTCCCTGGCTGCCTCAAATCCTCTCTTCTCCTTTCGTTGCCTCTACCTTCTACTCCTTGTCACCACCATCTCCCGGATGACAGCAACGCCACCAACTCCTGGTTCTGCCAGCCTCGTCTTCACCTGCCCTCAGCTTCCCTTCAAGGGCCAACCTGTCTGCATTCCCTTCAGACACACCCACCCCTGGGCCTTTGCACATGCTCTTCCCTCTGTTAGGAGCAATGTTCCCTCCCTCCACCTGTCCAATGGGTACTCCACCTCAGGTCTTGCTCAGACTCCATCGTTGGGAGGCTGTCCTGGATGCCCTGAGTGGGTGGGGTGCTGGGTGTGTGTGGGTCCCCTGCAGAGTGTCCCCAAGGATCCCCTGCTGTGATTGCCAGGTTCAGTGTAGTGGTTCAGTGTCTAGCATGGGGCCGGGCACACAGTAGGGTCTCAGGAAATAGCATTTGAATGAAGGAGTGACTGAGTGAAAAAGTGAGCGTACACTACTGGGTAGGTGTTTGCCCAGATGACCTGGGCAAGGGATGAGAAACTTTTTTTTTCAACGAGGAACTTTCCAAATGGCCCCTACTCCTCCCAGACAGGCTCCCATAAACCCAAGCCAGCTGCCCTGTGGGGAGTGAGAGAACTGGTCAGACACGGGGCCTGCAGCGCCAGGGGCTGGGGAGAGGAAATGTCTGCCCCGAGAACCCTGAGGAAAATGCAAAGCAGGTCCCTTCTTGGGAAGACCTAGGTCCCCTTCCAGGGCAGCAACCCAATCCTTTACCTTCTGGGTTTTTCCTGGATTCCTAGTGGGCGGCACTAGCGGGGGAAGGGACAACCCATTTGCCAACTCTGCGCTGGACACCGTGGCCTTGCCCTTGTGGTTGGAATGTTTGCGTCCTTCTGGGCGCAGGTGATGTGCAATTAGAACACGTGGGGTCACCCACCCCTTCACCCACCAAACTACCCCTCAACTGGGATACCCATCCAACCCACTGTGGCTTTGCCTAGTTTTAAAAAGAGTTTTGATTCTTAAAAAACCTGCCCCTGGGGGAGCCTCCTCCTCCCCCTCCAGTGCCCTGACCTCAAAGGGAAAATGGGGTCCATGGTGGGGCTGACGTCACCTGCTGAGTCTTAAGGCTGGTGAACTGGAAGTTGTGAAATGGATGAGGTGTAAGTGACACGTCAGTTAAAAGGAAAATCTGCCGGGGAGCAAGTTAAATTCAGTTACCGAGTGCCCCTGACATGTCTCGTTGGGGATGTGCAACAGGAGCTTGGGAACCAGCCTGGGGTCCTGGGTCACACCCAGTCGGCACCCCTCCCCAGCACAGCTCTGCCACCTACTAGCTATGTGACCTCTCTGGGCCTCAGTTTCTCTATCTGTGAAATGGTGCAAGAGCAGCTACTTCAGGGATTGTGGTGAGGATTAAGTAGCTAACAATCACAAAACAAAGACAAACAGGGCTTCCCTGGTGGCGCAGTGGTTGAGAGTCCGCCTGCCGATGCAGGGGACGCGGATTCGTGCCCCGGTCCGGGAAGATCCCACATGCCGCGGAGCGGCTGGGCCCGTGAGCCATGGCCGCTGAGCCTGCGCATCCGGAGCCTGTGCTCCGCAACGGGAGAGGCCACAGCGGTGAGAGGCCCGTGTACCGCAAAAAAAGAAAAAAAAAAAAGGCAAACAAAAAGCGTCCCAGCCCACAGCCCTCGCGCTTTCAGTGGGGACCCTAGAAAAATGCACCGCTCAATAACAGTTAACTTGCGTCATGTGCTTGCAGGAATAGAGTGCTATCCGAGGAATGAATGCAGCAGGAGGAAAACCACATACATGCACTTGCCCCTCTTAGCAGACAACTTCTGTCCTTCCTCAAAACGAGTGTGAAGACGGGTGTTAAGGCCCCAGGCTCTGCCGTGGTCCCCTGAGTCATTTCACCTGCAAGCCTCAGTGATCTCACACGTAAGATGGAAACCTCATCGGGCCTGCGGGTCATTGCAAAATGCACGCGAGGCATGTTGCAAGAGGCCTGGGCAGAGCAAGGCTCTGAACCTGATGCAGTGCCCTCTGTCCCTCTTTCTTACTACCGTTGTGCTTTCAGATACTGTCCTCTCGTGACTCTAATCTGGACCAAGAAAAGGAACCAGAGAAAAGGTGCAAGTCCCACCCGGGCACTCCCACTGTTCCTTAGAAGTAAGAACGTACCTGCGTCTCCTGGGCTGGCAGGGGCCTCAGCCATGCTGGCAGCGAGCTGACTGCGAGCCCAGGTGACTTGAGGGCAGTGGCAGGCTCTCCGACCCCGTGGCCTGGAGAAGGTGGGCCCGGTCGAGGCTGGGTGTGCTTTTGTGGTCCTGGCGGTGCTTTGGCAGCTGTGGAGCTATTCCAGCTTCACCCAGCCAGCTGTCAGCTGTTCACACCCCCCGGAAACAGATGCCTAGTCAGCCCAAGCTGATCAGATTCCGGAGAAAAAGAAAATGAAACTTCTGTGTGTGGCTTTTGAAGGAAACAAAATCGAAAACGAAGAGCGAGACACAGTTAGGCCTCCAGCTAGATGCTAGCAGGGAACAGCTGAGCTGGGCAAGACCAGCGCTTCCTCTGGGGCCAGGGGACTTCCCACCGCTGCCCACCCTGAGCCCCACACTCAGGCCAAGACACCTGGGTGGGTGCCTGCGTTTGTGCATATCAAAACAACAACCCTCTTTAATGAGTAGTTACTATGTGCTTTCCAATCTCGTGTGCCCCTGAATCATCTACAGGGTAGGGGCTAGTACTGGCCTCTTTTCTTAGGAAACTGAAGCTTAGGTCAGTAAGGCCACTTGTCCAAGGCCACAGAGATGCTTGGGTTCTAACTCAGCCCCACCATTTACTGTCTGTGGCGCCTTGAGCAAGTTATTTAACCTATTTATGCCTCAGTTTTCTCATCTATGAAATGGGCTAATACAAGTAGCAACCTCAGGAGGTGGTAGTGAGGGCCAAAAGGGTTAATTCATGCCTTCTACAGTCATGAACACAGCTGGACACCCACTTACCTGTTTCTGGAAGAAGGATGCATCGCTTTTGTAAATTCTCAAAGGGGCCGTTGACACCCCCCCTGCCCCAAGCAGTTCAGAGCCACTGTTCTGGTCCAGATAATAGAACGGTAAACTGAGGTCTACAGAGGTGAACGGCTTTGTGTGAGGCAGCCCAGAGTGTCAAGAACTCAACCCTGGAAGCCCCTGGGCCTGGGATCCCAGCTGCAGAAGCTGGAGAGGGGGTGCCAGGCCCAGGCTCCCAGGGGGACCCCATCCCTAGCGTTTCTGCAAAGGGAGGAGCTCAGGAGCAAGTATAGCCATGGAAAGGGCCCTGGAGACTTGACTCAAAGCTGTCCTTGCAGAGCAAGCAGGAAAAATCCTGATGCCCAGTCCACACGCAGACCACTTAAACCCCAATCTCGGGAGGCAGGGTCGAGAGTCCCAGGTGATTTCATTCCAACCAAAGGGGGAGTGTTGGACAGCTCAATAAAAACAGGAAGCCACGATGATGCTTTTGTTCCTTTTTTCTTGTAAAACCAAAGAAACGTGTATCTCTATGTAAACTTAATGTTAAATGCGAAGTAATTGGGGGTGTTGAGGGAGATTGTGGGGTACCCTCCGGGCTCTTGCTGAGCCCCTGCGGGAGGCTGGGAGGCGCCGTGCCTGAACTAGCCACTAGATGGCGCCCGCTCACCAGCCTGCGTCCCGGCTTCCCTCGTCCGGTCCCTCTGATTTAGGGGGGCCTCTCACCCGTCCCCCACCCTAGAAAAACCCCAACTCCATCTGGATGTACCCCAGCTTCTCCCCATTCCCCATGCCTCTCCTACACAGGCTCCTTGGCTCCTTCCCTGCGTGCTGCTGACCCCTTAGTATGGACACCCCGACCTAGGCCTTGACTAGGGTGCCTGGTGGGCTTGCAGGTCCGGCTGAGGAACTCAAGCTTGATTTGAGGGTCGACTTTGCTTCCGGCCCGTGTCTGTCTGGACATGTTTGGATGGCCCTTTCCGGTGCCCCTGTGTCCCCATCACCCCCTCCCTCGCTGTGTGTCACTACCTCCCTGAGCCTTGGTTTCTTTAATTATAAAACAAAGGTAATAGATAAGAAAAAGCATGTTTATCTGACCTTTAGTTGGTGTTCACAAAATTTGCATCATTTAGAAAATGTGATGTGATGGATCTCCATAACTCCATAATATAACTTTTAGACATTGGGGGGGGCGGAAAAAGCAAGAGAGAAAGAGAAAGAAAAAACAATTTAATGTGGGTGGGCTCCATCTTCCATAGCATTTTGTGGCAATTTGGAATTCATGGAAGCCATGTACCTGCTGTGAGCATCTCACCACACTAAGTGGGGCTCTCACTTTTAAAGTTTTAATTAGCTTGCATTTCCTCTTCTCAATTTAAGAGATTTTCCAGGTAATTTTGACCATGAGGTTTGTCTTTAACTGCAATATCAGTGGCTTAAACGATACAGAAACTTGTGTCTCTCTCCTACAACAGTCTGGTAGGCAGTCCGGGTGTGGTGTGGCACACCATAGCGCTGAGACCCAGGCCCCTTCTATCTTGTTGCTCTGCCATTTGCGGCCTTATGTTCTAAGACGGCTGCTCAAGCTCCAGCCATCACAACTGTATTACTTAGAGCAGGAGGGAGGCAAGGGAAGAAGAGTAGGTACCTCTCCTTTAAGAATACTCACAAGTTGCACAGACATTCCCCTGACATCCATCAGTCCCATGGCCCAGCAAGGGAGGCTAGGAAAGATCTTTATTCTGGGCCACCAGGTACCTAGCTAAAATTAAGGGATCGATTAACTTCCAAATAGCTGACAACAGATATCAGAGGATACTTAGCTGTCCCTGCCGTTGCAAGGCTCTGTTTTCCCCCCAAGAAAGGAACGAGGAAACCTCCTCTATGCCTTGAAGTATATCTGTTCTCCTGAGCTTATGTATTGAGAAGGTCCGAGGCTGAGTTCAAAGGCAGTTCCCACACTCTCAGAGACTCCCGTCTAGCATGCAAGACAAAAGGGGAGAGGAAGGGAGACAGGGACTCTGGTGACCCCCGACTCTGCCTGGGAAGGACCTCAAAGCCCACAGGAGTTCCAAGATGGCATTACTGCCTGCTGGGGCCCAGATCCCTTTTTGTCTTGGAAAGCACACTCCTTTTTCATGGCTTGTGTTTTTCTGGAAACTATTAGAACTCTCCGCCCAAACCAGATGATAATTACACATTACTGATCTCTAGTCTTTAAATCTCTCTCTCTCTCTCTTTTAAAAGAGAGATATTTTTACTGCACATTGTGTTGGCAAAACCCAGTCTCCTTTCTACCCGGCAGCCTGGATGTTACGATCAGGGTTCCTCTGTGAATTCACCTCGGGGGGAGGGAGTGGAAAGGTCTGAAGGCACCAAATGGGGACAATAATGTGTCTTTGGCCAGGGGCAAAGGGCAGAGAGCCAGAGGTGGCCAGAGACAGGGACTGCACGAGATCACAAGAGCTACCAGCGGAGGGCGAAGGACAAAGACCCAACCAGGGGCTGCAGCGGGCAGCGGGTTCTCAGTGCAGCCCCCAAAGGCATCTGCCTGGGCTCCATTCACTGACCTTCAAGGCAGAGCTCAGTGAGCCTCCTTGGGTCATCACGTCAGATAGACCTGGGGTTCTGATCCCCGGGCCCCGATCTCGTACCTCTGCGCCTGGAGCCAGTCACTACTCTTTCTGAGCCTCCATTTCTCCTTTTGTAAAAGGGGATCACAGCAGCTCCACCCTGGGCTTGTGGCAAAGCTAATCCGAGATCTTGCTCCGGAAGGTCCCAGCAGAGCACCGTGCACGTAGCATGTGCTCAATAAACAGGAGCTATCGTATCTTCATGGTATGACCCTCCTGTCCCTCTCTGAGTGACAAGCAGTCCCATTTACTCATCTGGTCTTGTAGCCCCCATCCCCTTCTAGTTCCTGGCTCTACTTCCCATGTCGGCTGCAGAAAAGGCCACACTACCCTATCGAGGGATTGACGGGTGACTCAGGCCAAGTCCTGGGTCCCCTCCCCCAACTCCCAGCAGTGCTGGCTGGTAAAGGGGAGCTGGGCAGGGGTCACATGAGTCAGGGAGTTGGCCAGGGGCCAGGGCATTGAAGGCCGTGATTGAAACTTGTGATCTTCCCTCGGGGCAAAGGAAGAGTTCCTGGAAGATTTTCATGCAAGGTGGGCTGGGGATTGGGAGAGGCCGCCAGGGGTGCCAGAGAGCGTTGGCAGGAGGTTGACGGGGGAGAGGGGCTGTGGCCACAAGGAGGCTGTGTGGAGTCCAGGGGAGGGACCTGTGGCCAGCATCAGGCTACTTTCACACCCTTCCTTCCCCCACTAACTCTTTTTAGAAGTCCTTCCCCACATCCCCCAAAATAGATTGAAATGAATTCACAACTAACTTTTATTTTTATAATCAAAAGATTTTTTGATAATGCTGCTTCCAACATTCTTTGCCTACAAGAAATTCATTTAATTACAGTTGGCCACAATTCCTCCACCGAGGGTCCAGTATTCTTGGGAATTCTTGCACAACGAAGAGGTCTCACCTATAAATTTGTTTCAAATATAATGAAGTATAACGAAAAATTTTTGACGACTAAATGGAACAGCTAATGAACTTGACATAATGTCATGTCTTCTAGATGTTTAATTAAACATTTATTGATTCTGATTTTGCAAGGTTTTCCCCCCCATATTTTGGAGTTCATTTTCAAAAGCTCTTGAAGCATCTGTAGGCCTGAGGTGCTAAGACTTCTACACCTAGAAGACAAAATGGGGAAAGGCAGAGAGACAGATCGCGAGGGCCAGGATTCCTGGTCTTTTGGGGATCGTGGCCCAAGGTGAGTTGTGGCCAGGGTATTGTCAAGTATGGGGTAGAAGATGGGGCACCAGCAGAATACTTTTATGAGTTAATTCGTAACTTCTTTTAGTTTTAAATGGGTAACGTACTCTAAAATTTGACCCAAAGATGTTTCTTTAAAGACTTATCAACTGGATAGCAACTGACTTATTTAGAGCTTCCTATGGACCCTATTTCCAGTGCTTTACATTATTTTATTCAATTCTTCTAGCAATCCGACAAGTAATATTAAATCTGCATTTTAATATTAAATCTGATAAGAAAACTGAGGTACAGAAAGATTATTAAGTAACCTGGGCAAGATCATGTGGCCAGTGGGTGAAATTGATGGAGATGAAACTCAGGCTATCAAGCTCTAGAAGCCAAGCTCTCAGCAATTATTTCCATTGTTATGAACAGGTACGTTGTCATCCTGCCACAGGATAAGGAGCAACGCTTTCTATGCTGGACAGCTTAGTGCTGCGTAGTGTGACTTATCAGATCTAGCAGGAAAAAGGTTGATATCTTATTCTTTTTTCTAAAGTTTCTTTGACTGAGTGTGCCTGTCTCAGTCAGCTTAGCTGCCATAACAAAATACCATAGGCCAAGTGGCTTAAACAACAAATATGTATCTCTCAGTTCTGGAGGCTGGAAGTCCAAGGTCATTGGAAGATTTGGTGTCTGGTGAGATCTACCTCCTGGTTCTTAGATACCCGTCTTCTCTCTGTGTCCTCAGATGGTGGGGGTGAGGGGGAGCGAGCTGTCTCATGACTCTTATAAGGGCACTAATCCCATCATGGGGGATCCACCCTCATGACCTCATTTAATCCTAATCACCTCCCAAAGGCCCCACCTCCTAACACTGTCTCATTGTGGGGTAGGGTTTCAACACTGAATTTGCTGGCGGGGGGACCCAAATATTCAGTTCCTCACAGGGTCCATATGAGCAGGGCCCTGTCCTAAGTCCTCGGAGACACAGAAACCTAAGTTAGTAGAAAAGAGTCCAATGTTTAAAATTTTTGTTCTCATTAACAATTTTTATATTGATTGATTGAAATGATATTTTGGCTATGTTGGGTTAAAAACAAGACTTGGTGACTGAGCGGACACACAGGAGCCCCTCCATGCCTTCCTCACAGGGAGCTCTTCTCTCTAAGGTGCTCTGATCTCTCACTGCACCCACCACCACTTTAGAGTTTATAGTCTGAGGCACAGAGTTGAGTGCAAGTAGTTATTTGGGAGGTGATGCTGGGAAACCCTGGGAGGGTGGTGGGGACCTGGGACAGGGGAAGGATGGGCTAATTGAGGGCTTCGCCATCGAGCAAGCCCCCTGGGGGCACCTGGGGTTCAGTGCCGCAGGGAGCGCTAGGAATGCTGGGAGCATGGGGAACATCTTCTCAGGGCTCCCCACCGAGGTTGAGGGAGCTGGGGTGCTTACCCTCCACTCCCATCACTGAAGGAGGCTGCTCCCAACTGTGTCAATCCCCCAGCCTGTCTGGCCTGCAGCATGGTGGGCAGCTGGACCCACATGAAAGAAGTGGAAAAGGCCAAGGAGGTATGATGGGGATACTGATGGCTTTTGCTTCAGTGCTCTGCACAAGTAACTCCTCTTGGGACTGAGGCCCCAAGGGTTAACTAGCTGGAGAGGGACAAGGGGTGGATTTGAATCCAGATCAAATGATCACAGAGCTGGGCCCTGAGTCCATCCTTTGCGACTTCCCCTGCATTTGCCCACACCTGTAAAGAGCAGGCAGAAGTCTAACTCCATGAATTTTAAAAATTCGTTTTTACATTTGCTCACTCAATCAAGTTAGATGCTTTTAAAGGCAAATTTAATTATTTTGAGCTCAATAAAAGCCTTTTCATAAGCTGAACATCATGGTTTCAGTGTTTTGCTTTCAGGGTTATCAGTCATGGCAAG
>NW_020173687.1:5260476-5268147 GCF_003031525.2 Neophocaena asiaeorientalis asiaeorientalis | reverse complement strand
GATCATGCCAGCCCACACACATGGGCGTGAACACACACATACTCACACACACACATGCATGGGTGGATATTTATTTTAAACTTTTATTTGCACATTTAAGCCCATCATTTATTCCAAATCATTTCATTGTGAAGCTTTTATAATATTTGGTTTTATTTTTAGAAACAGTTCTTTTACTTCGAGGCAACTGTACGACGTGTTAAAGAAAATGCGATGCTGGTTTGGCACAGACTTCCTGTGTGTTCTGTCTCCCCCGTTTGGCTCACACATCCTTCCTCACTCTGAACGTTCCATCTATGCCCGCGACTGAGACAGGAAGCCAGACACACATGCTGAAATAATTTCAACAAATATCAACTTTAAACCAACTTGAAGTAGTCAAAATGGCAGGGCTGGTTCAGGCACCACGGCCTCTTCCCCAGCTCGGTGCAAAGGAGGCAGTGCAGACTACACATGGCAAAAGTGTTGCTGTGTTTATAGAAAGCTTTCTGTTTTCATTATTAAGGCCTTTACTTGTCCAGTGTTATGGCACCTGCTGTTTTTGGCTGTCCAGCACCCAGCCCCCTTCTTCTGGCACAATCACTCCAATTTTCCTTTGGTGAGCCACCTCACCCCCTTCTCAATCCACATGGATGGGAGGAAGCTGACCCCACCTCTAGGTCCAGAGCAGGGCATGAGACTCAAACCAGGCCAACCAGAGCACTCTCTTCTTTTGGCTGTAGTGATTGGCTCAGGGATGGGCACATAACCTGAGCCAGCCAATGGGATTCTATTCTGGGACTCGTGATAGAAGATTGAGAGCTAATTTCTTCCCACTTGACTTAGAGCTGTCAGGAAATGAACCTGGAGAAAAGGTGGTGGGAGAGGAGGATCTACTTGAAAGGGAAATCGGTAGGGGTGGCAGTTTGATGGAGACAGACACCTTCCTAACATCATGGTGTGCACATCTGGACCTGGAGGGCATGTGATCTAGCCTAGCTCCCAACCAGTTGCCAGACAGGCTGGGGGATTGACACAGTTGGGAGAAACCTCTTCTGCTGAATTCAGTCTCAGTTGTTTTGGGTCATTTATTATATAAAGAATTAACAAGAACATACACTTTTATCAGACAGAAGACTAAAATACTGGATGAATTGATTCAAGGCTACTTGGTGGACATCTAGGAATGGAAAGCATTTTTGAGGGAGGATAGAGAGGGAGAGAATCCTTTTGCCATGTGCTTGGCATGTGACCTCTGCTTTTTCACCCTCAGTTTGGACCACTGTGTTCTGTAAAACATTAATATTAGGAGCTTCTTTCTTTTATCCTGATGAAATAATATCACCTGTGTACTGAGACGTATGCCTGAGCTGTTCATCACAAGATAGTTTATAAACGTGAAGGAATTATAAACAACCTAGATGTCCAACCAAAGGGGACTAGTTAAGTAAATTAGGAAATCTGTACAATAGAATTCTCTGAAGCTATGAAAAAAATGCCATATAGAACTGTATTTATGGATAAAGAAAAGTGTTTATAGTATATTAAGGAAAGATGTTTATAAAGCTAGAGGATGATTCCATTTTTAAACATATGTGATTACCTATAACATAGAAAAATGCCTAGAGAGAGTATGGATTATCTCTTAGCAATACATAGGTGATTTGTATTCTATATTTTCTACAATATAATTTGTATTCTATAATTTTCTACATTTTCTACAATAAATGTGGATTACCTGTGTATCTTGTCTGCTGGGGCTGCCATAACAAAATACCACAGAAGACGGGGGGCTGGGGGCTTAAAGAACAGAAACTAATTTTGTCACAGTTCTGGAGGCTGGAAGTCTGAGATCAGTATACCAACCTGGTTGGGTTCTGGTGGGAACTCTCTTCTTGACTTACACATGGCTGATTTCCAACTGTGTCCTCTGATGGTTGAGAGAGAGAAAGAGAGAGAGAAAGAGGGAGAGAGAGCATGCGGTGGGGGCTTGGGAGAGTTCTCTGGTATCTCTTCTTCTAAGGGCACTAATCCCATCATGGGGGCCCCACCCTCATGATCTCACCTAAACCTAAGTACCTCTCAAAGACCCCATCTCCAAATACCAGCACATTGGGGGTTAGAGATTCAACACATGAATTTGGGGGACACAATTCAGTCCATAGCACAGTGTAATAAAAAATAATATCAAAACTCAGTTCTTTATATTGAATGGGACTTTGCATGCAATGAACAATATCCACATAGTCACAACAATGTAAATGGCATTTACTGAATTTCAGTTTTAGGATCAACTCACAGATAAAGCACAGAGGACTGAATTATGCTACGGGCAGAATAGAAATGTCACTCATCTTGATAAGTTGGAAGTAAAAATGGAGAGAACACAGGGAGAAAGGAAGTGAAAGGAGGTTGGGAAGAGGGGGTGAGCTGAAGACCAGTCAGGCAAGGGGTACAGTCTCCTCAACTTGCCAGGTGGGGAGTCCAGAAACAGTGTCCCCATAGAAGGAACACAAAACAGAGGTGTAGATAACAGTACTTCAAGTCATAAAGACAATCATAAAAGGAACCCAAGTAAGAACAATTCTTTATTGGGAAGTAGGGAGGCGTGTCAATGTGCTAAATATTTGTCTGTCAAAGCAGGAAGTCAGTAAGTAACGTCTTGACTTTGGGAAACCGCAAGCTAGAGGTAGAAGATTATTGTTTTGGAGATGAAGTAGTCATTCTCAGAAGGAAGAGGTGTAAGAACGGTTGTTGCCTCTAAGGACTGGGCTGTGGGTTTAGAAAAGATGGGGCAGGAGGCTGTTGCTTTGGACTTGCTGTTTTACTTTGATAAGCATGTAAAATACACACAATAACAAAACACAAAACAAAAACCCAACCACATCCCTGCCTGTTACAGACTATAAGGGACAGTGTCCTGCTGATCTCAGTGGGCCTCTCAGCAAGAACCATGGGGCAGGACTTGCCTCCCAGGCCTGTTTCCCGGAAGAAAACAGGACTCAGGTTGGTAAAACAATCCATGTTTGCAGGACCTTGAAGGGAGGGGAGGTGGAACAGGTGAAGCCCAGGGGAGTTTTTCAGGACAGTGAATCTCTTGTGTATGATACTGTAATGGTGGATACATGACACTATGCATTTGTCAAAACTTTACAACACAAGGGATGAACCTTGGTGTATGTAAATTAAAAAACATTTAGGAGGTCAGAGGATCCCTGGATGGAAGGCAGAATGTGACAAGACACTGTAACTGTCTTACAAACATGTGTCACTGCCTCACGGAAAGGGGTTGGGGGAAAGGGTGCTGACCTAAGTATCTTTGGAAATGTATGACCCTTGATAGGATGTGATGAGTTCCTCTGGGTTCTTCCTCCCCAAAACCCATCACCCCAGTCTAAACTATGAGAAAAACCTCAGACAGATTCCAATACAGAGACATCCTACAAAATAATCCTACAAAATAAATACCTGACCAGGACTCCCAACTCTCAAGGTCATCAAAAACAAGGAAAGTCTGAGGAACTGTCAGAGCCCAGAGAAGCCTCAGGAGTTGTGATGACTAAATGTCATGTGGTGTCCTGGGTGGGGTCCTGGACCAGGAAAAGGATGTTAGGGAAAAGCTAAGGAAATCTGAATAAAGTTTAGACTTTAGTTAATGATAATATATCAACATTGATTAATTAATTGTAACAAACATATCACACTGGTATAAGATGTTAATAATGGGTGAAACTGGGTGTATGAAAGCCCACTATTTTCTCAATTTTTCCATAAACATAAAAGTGTTCTAAAAATAAAGCTTATTTTTTAAGGTATTTTTTTTTTTAAAAAGATACAAAGAAGAATGGGATTCTTTTTTATCTTTGATTGTAATGCCTGGAGCTGCAGCAGCCATCTTGCAGCCATGTGGGGTTCTAAAGCAGAGATCAGAAAACTTTTCTGTAATGGGCCAAATAGTAAATATTTTAGGCTTTGTGGACCATTTGGTCTCTGTCGCAACTACTCAACTTTATCGTTATTGCACAAAAGCAGCCATAGATGATGTGTAACTAAGCTGCTGGGGCTCTGTGCCAATAAAACTTTATTGACAAAACCAGACAGCTGGGGATTTGGTCCATGGGTCATAGGAGAGTAGAGAAGGCACTGGCTCTGGGTGATGGGGATGGTGGGTGATGGGGATGGTGGGTGATGGGGGAGACCAGTTGGCCTGTTGATTTTTAGGTAACTGCTGAGGTCCTGGCCTCACAAAGAGCTACCTAAGGCTGCCCCCCGCTACTCCATCTCAATGTCAGACCTGCGGGAGGCCAGTCAGGGGCTCTTCCCATCACCTGCAGCACACACCAGCCTGGAGGCTGCGGAGGGAGGACGGGGTCTTTCCTGTCCTCCTGTGTCCCTGGCACGGGCGTACAGAGGATGTGAAATACCTGCTTATCAGATCGGCTCTAAAGGAAACTTACGCCCTTCTCTTGGTCACATGTTTATCTTCCTAGTGTTTCTAACCGCGCTGGGCTTCTCCGTGCCCCCACTCCCACCCAGCCAGGGGCTCAGCCTCCCCTCCAGGGCATGGTTTTGCCAGGCTGCGCAGGTGCCCTGCCGAGTGCCCTCGCAGCCTCTGCTCACGCAAGCGCCTGGTTCGGTCTCTGCTGTCCTCGTCTTCCTTCCTCACATCCTTGAGCTCCAAATCCAGCCTTCACAAACCTCTCCCAGCTCCTGACAGCACACTCTCCTTGCCCTCAGCATACTGGGCTGTGGTCCCAGGCTGCGGGTCTGTCTCTAGAACCAGAAGGTGAGTTCTTTGAGGTCAGGGTTGGGTCTGATGCGCCAGCATCCCTCAGCAGGGCTCAGAAAACGTGGCGGGAGTGAGTGCAAAGTGAGGCCTCCCGAAAGGAGATGCCACCTTCACTCAGAATTTGGCATTGTGCTTGGAACCTAGTAGATGCTCAGTAAGTATCAGCCGTAGCGATGTCAGTTGTTAGTCTGGACCCATATGGCGATTTCTGCTTGAGCTAAACTCAGAGTGGGGCAGGGGTGTCAGCTTTTCGGTTAGAACCGCAACTCCCCTCTCCAGCGGGGAAAAGCTCTGTTCCGACCGACCCCACCACCTGGGGAGGTGGTGGTGTCTGTGTGCTCAGCCCAGGACATGCAAACTCATCCAGAATCTTCGAGGGACATTCAGTTATATGGAAACTGTCCCAGGGAGCCTGTTACTAAGGAGAGTGGCTAATATTTGTGTCTGCCAGGCACCCTTTGGCGTTATTGACTCAGACACCACCTCACAGGCACTGCTGTCAACCCATTCTACAGACCAGGTGACTGAGGGTCAGCAAGGGGAGTGACCGCCAGTAAGAGGCACTCAGGTTCTGGACCCAGGCCAGGGCAGAGAGCACCATGGTCCCTGCTCTCACCAGCCAAGAGCAATGAGCTCTTTTGGTGTCTCCCCAATTCTCTGCAATCTTTTCACCAGAGAGGGAAACAGGTAAGGCAGACAGACGTGTGTCCGGTTCTGCCCCAATCACAGGGCTCTATGGCCCAGAAGATTACAAGACCCGGAATGAGGCCAAACAGTGTTCATCCCTGGGGATCAGCTCTGTTTTGGCTGACTTGAAAAAAAAAAAAAAAAATCCTTGACCAGACATGAAAAATGGTTCAATTTAGAGAAATAAACAAGAATTTCTGTAGTGGGCACTGTGAGTGTCCCACCCAGACCCTCGGGATCCCGTTCCCTGCTTCCATGTGGGTCGCTGCTAAGGGCTGGCATCTGGGGATGTTTCCAGAGGGCCACCCTGGGGCCTGGGGGACTCCTCTCTGCCCCACTCTCAGGCAGGAAGAGCCAGGAGCATCTGAGATCCTGCCTCTCCCGGGTGCAATCTGCATCCCAGAGCTTCCCAGACTCCCTGCGGCTCAGCCTGAGGCTGGGACTTGGCCTAAAACAGTCCCCCTCGCACTTCTCCTCCCTCTGTCCTTTTCCCAGCTCCCTTCACTGTCTCCCCTGGGAGCAGAACTTTGATACATCCCTTCACACAAGTCCACGTCTCTGGAAGAGCCCCATTTAAGGCAGTTTCTTTCTCGCAGCCCTTACCAGAGCTTTCATCATGCCACGGTGGATGATATCCCAAGAGGGGGGAAAAGTACGCAATATTTTGCAAACTCTTTTACCCCAATGTCACCCAACGCACCCCCTGCCCGTGCAAGTGTTTTCACTGGGCTCCCTGAACTCTGCCTGAATTAAAACAGGGAGGTTGATGGAATTGCTCAAGGCCACACAGCAGCTCCGAGGGATTGCTTCCTTCCCACTAAAGGCATCCAAGTGTTGGTGCTGAGGGCGGTGGGGTGGTAGGGGGAAAGCAATGCAGCCCAAGAAAGAGAAAGAGCCTCGTTCCAAAGAATTGTAAAATTTATTGTATAAGTATTGCAGCTTTTCAGAATGTCATCATTGCCACTAATGATTATTGATACACAACAAGCGATTTCATCAGGCCTGTGGATTGGCATCCAAATACAGAGTCTTACGCAGCAGCGACGCGGGCGCCGCACCCAGCGTGCCGCGGAGAGTTTACATACATGTAACTTGAACAAAATTTGGGAAACAGGGCTGCGAAAGAGAGTGGTTCCAACGCCAAGGGAGCAACGTCACCATCAGCACAACCACCATGGAACCAGGCAGGCAAATGAGAACGCAGCAGGTCCTTCTGAGCTCTATAGTACAGCAGAATTTGAAGCGCAGTTTCCGGAAAACCAGACAACACGGAACATTTTCTCTCCTTTGTCATCAGCATGTTCTATGGATCTGGAAGCTTGGTGTTGCATGTAGAAAAGAAAATTCTCTGAAAAGTACGATTCACAGAGCAGACAGAAAAGGACTGGGAAGGGTTCGGTCCTCGCCCCGCCCCGGTGTTTGCTAGCCGTGGGGAGGTATCGCTCTCAGCTCCTGGCAAAAACACGGGGACGTGGACGGCTCTTAGGGCACTTTGCTAAGTCCGTCAGTGTAGACCTGGGCTTGGCGGGGGAAAGAGTTTTCCTCCGGAGGAAATGTGATGATTGACAAGCAGGGAAACAATGAGAGGCTTAGAGAAAGCCAAGCTCTGCCACCTTCTCTGAGCCCAGCCTGGTCCCCCTCCAACCAGCCACTGCCAAGGGCCACCCCCCCCCCCACCACCAACTTTCTACTGAAAAAAGGGGGCCTCCCGAGAGATGCGCAAAGGCTTTTCGAAGGTAAGGACATGACAGCCAACACCTAGTGGAAGGAGTGTACCCTCAGGGCTCTGGGTCTAGCAGAGAAACCAAGAGCTCTGCAGAAACACACCCCATGGTTTTCTTGGGAGGTGCCCTGGCCTTGACGAGCTGCTCCACCATGAACTTCTGTAACTGTCATCCGCTAGGCACGGAGCCCAGGGACAATGCGGCGGCCTTGAGGCCTGGACTGCCATCCTGGGGCATAATGGGGGCGTGGGGAGGGTGCTCTGCCCTCAAGCCAGCTGAGGTCAGTAACCCCCTCATCTGCTTCCTTCTTCTACCTCGCTGCTCATACGGCGACGGCAGACCGCACCACCCAGCAACGAGATTCAAGGTTTGGTTCGAGGACCTCGGGAACACTTCGGCCTGGCTCTCGTCTGCTGCTACACTCTGCTCGCACAAACAAGGTCCACGACTAGGTTTGTGACCCAGGTGGGAGATAAACGAGTACTGACAAGA
>NW_020173687.1:5257232-5260390 GCF_003031525.2 Neophocaena asiaeorientalis asiaeorientalis | reverse complement strand
AGGAAGCAGTAGCCCTCTGTCCACCTCGAGCGGGAAGGCCGGGCCAGGGTGAGCAGGGCATTGTCCAGGAACGCCGCTGCCGGGGGACAAAAGGGGTCAACCGTTTTCTCAGTAAGGCACTGGGGAGACGTTTCACATAAAGGAACGATACTTTTTTTTTTTTTTTAAACTTTATCTATAAATGTGTCCCTGTACCTTTCAGGACAAACTATGGATGTCTCTGCAAGAATGACCTTTTCAAAGAATCTTTGAGAGAGAAGCAAAGGTTAGGCAAAGGTTAGGCTGAAGACCCCACGGAGAGGCAGGTTTTATTGTCAAGGTACCAGAACTTTCTGCCAGGCTGGTGAGCGGGCACTCAGACACCTCGGTCATCTATTGGTCACCGTGGTCTTAAAAGGTACGTATAGAAATAGAGTTCAAATGGTCAGAACTTCAAAACTGTTCTCGAGTTTTTGTTTTTCAAGTAATAAAAAAGTTGTTTAAAATCAATACTTATTGCCTCTTATACCTTTCTTTTATGTTAACCGGCTAGTTGGCATTCCGCCGAAGATGAAAAGACACCTCCGTGGGATGCAGGGGGCAGGGGGGCAGGGTGGCCTGCTCTCCTGCTAAGGGCGTCACCCCGTGGAGTATTAGCCCACCCTTGGTGGGAGGGAGGACCCCGACTCCATTCTCTCCCCGCCTTCTCTACTTGCACACACGCACGCCACCAGCAAGGGGTCCCGCCGACATCTACTCAGTAAAACCCTGGTAAACAAGAGTTGTGTCTGATGAAGACGCTTATGAAAACAGAGATACACAAACACATCAAAAACGATGGTTTCCACGGGGAAGGGAATGAAATGTGAAAGAGAGGAGAAGGGAAAGAATTCTGCTTCTACATCCTAAAGCTCGAGTTCGCGTTGGTTTGACTGTCTTTCTCGTTATAACCCTTTTGCAGTGTCCTGGGAGAGACCTGGGCGTGTCACTTTTTCATCTCTGGTCTTCTGGTTATGGGCCTGTTACGTGAGAATCAATACATAAAGACAGGGATGAGGTCACATTGCTAGTCCTTTGGGCCTTTCCTATACGCCGGTGGGCTGCACCCACCTCAGCCGGTAGAGTCTGGAGCCAGCTGAATCACCAAAGCATCCTGCACGCGCGAGCCACCTAACCGCCTCTGGCGTGGCCCTCGCAAGGCAGGCAGGGGGCAGAGAGCACCTTAGCGAGCCCCTTCCTACAGGGACCTTCGTGGTTCAGAAAAGAGGAGAAAATACTAAGATTCCTTCAGTAACAGTTTATCTTCATTTTGGGAAGAGCAAAGCCCACCTCCTGGAACTTGGGGCCTCGAGTAACTTTCCTATTTTCTTTGCGATCCAAAGGCTGTCCTGGCCCAGAGGGGAAAAAATGCGTCTCCTTCGGGAGGGAATGTATAACGAGGTAATAACCTATCACTAGACAGAAGCTTCCACTCTGCAGGAAATCAGCCCCTCTGGGAGCCTCTCTCCAGACTCAGCGTGGAGCCCACCCTCTGCCTGACGTCCACCGTGAAATTCCAACATTTCTCCCTTAAAAGTCTCGACAGACGTTGATAGAAGTTTCCATCAAACAAGCACTGACATATTTATATTAAAAAATAGTGCAAAAGCTCAACATTTATATAAATAACTCTAAACCCCTGCTTTGTAGTTTTTTTTCTTTACAAGGTAATACACACTTTCTGAGTTGGCACTCAAAAATGGCCATTTTTTTTTCTCTTCTAGCTCAGAAAACAACTTTTTTTTTTTTGTAATAGGCCTCTTCTAATACAAAAATACTCCTGCCCTCGCACATACAGTTTCTCTTATTTTATATATATTTATATTTATATAATATTGCAGATCTTTAAACAAAGGTTTTGTGCAAATATGTCTTTAAAGTTAAGTGAAATCATCACAAACAAACAGAAGAAAGTAAGCATTCACGCACGCAGCTCAACTAGAAACAGGAAAGACTAGCGTAGAATTTTGTTTCCTCTTTTGCCTTCAAGACGCAGCTCAACAGAGAAGCATGGTTTTTTTTGCAAGTCTTCTTAGCTTTGTGCATTCAGACCAGACAGAACATGTAAATATTTATACACAGAGAGGTGGGGAGAGGATGGTCATGCGTGGCAGTTTCCTGTGTGTCGCCCCGTCCTCCTCTCTCTTTTCTTTCAAGAAGTGCGGAGTGTTTTGCTGTTTTACCTACTGCGGCCCCGGCCCTGGCCTCCCGGGGCTCCTAGAGGGGGTGTCCCTTCTGTTTATCCTTCTCTTTGCTCCAGGCCGCTGTGCTCTCCAGGGGGGCGATGTGTGCGGGGTGCAGCCGGGTCCCCTCCAGCAAGGAGGCCGGCCCGCTGCTCTGCTGGTGCTGGAAGGTGGAGGCCCCGGGGTAGTGGCCGATGACCTCGCTGTAGGTGGGGGGCGGCCCCTCCATGCGCCCACCGCCCCCGTAGCATGTGGCGCTGATGCCCGAGTTACTGCTGGGAGGGCAGGGGCCACCCAGCATGGCGCTGTCCATCAGGTCGCTGTCGAAGATGGTTCTGTTTGGGGGCGCGCGCACCGACTCCCGGTTCAGCTCCAGCTGCTGCTCGGGGTCCCGCAGCTGGAGCGTGCAGGGGCCCTGGTAGGGCGGGGGCTCCTCCCCGTCCGACAGCGAGATGGTGGGCGGCAGGTCGATCTCGTGCTGCAGGTATGGGTAGGTGGGCTGGAAGCGGTGGAAGCGGTCCCGCTGGGCGAAGGCGGGCACGGCCAGGCGGTCGGTGGGCCGGGGCGGGGCGTAGACCTGCGGCTGGAGGGGAAGAGCAGAGTGAGTGTCCCCCCAGCAGCAGGGCCCCTGTGACTCTGCTCTCTGGGGAAAGGGAGAGATGGCCGCCGGGGGGCGGGGGGAGGAGCCAAGCCCAGGGTCCAGCCCCCTGATGACTGGCGAGCCCCGGAGTGTGAACACTGTCACACAGTTGGAAGAGGGCAGTCTTTGGCCTTCGGTGTCGCAGATACTGAGGGCTGCTCCCTGGGGGTGGGGAGCGTATGATGTCCCAGTAGGGACGATACCAGCAACCAAGGAGGATTCTTCAGAGAAGGGCAGGTGTGGGCCTCCTGTAGCCACTCTACTAGCAGGGGAGGTGCCTCCGGTCCGGATTAGGGGAGCTACTGGGTGAGGGGCCT
>NW_020173687.1:5252666-5257038 GCF_003031525.2 Neophocaena asiaeorientalis asiaeorientalis | reverse complement strand
CACCTCCGGGATTCCACTGCCTGACACCGTGCTCTCCGAGGGCCAGAGGCATCCTTCCTGTACGGGGAGGAAGAGGACAGGGTCAGCGGGACGGGCAGAGGTGGGAGAGCAAAGGGGCAGCCTGGCGTGGACTCTGAGAGCCTCCACTCGGCATGAGATGCTGCACCCATCCCCCTCTTCAGCCCCACTGCAGTGACCCCAGCCCGGGCCTGGACGTTCCTCTCGGACATGACACAATCGCTGATCTCCCAGGTCCCAAGGCTGCCCCCCGAAAATGCATCCTCCGAACTCACACTTTCCAAAACATACATCTGATTCGTGGGTCCCTCCTTCTCAAAACCCTCCAGCAGCTTCCGTGGGCCTTAGAACACATCCAAATGAACTGGTGAACCGGCTCCTAAGAAAGCCTAGGTACTTGCTGTGCGACCTCGGTCAAGTTACTGCATCTGAAAACGTGCATAACTGCAGTATCTGTCGAAGAACTGAAGGAGGCGAACATGCAAAAGCCCCTGGGGTGCGCGCAACGCTCAGTGAGCCTAAGACGGTGCTGGGTGCCACCACCGCTCTCCCTCCTGTCACACTGACCTGCTCTTTAGTGCATGGAAGTGCTAACTGTGCACCACAGGGCCTTTGCACTGGCTGCCCCACTTGCACAGCTGGCTCCTTCTCGCTTTTCAATTCCAGTGCCCACCGCAGGCTTTCTCTAGCACCATTATCTAAAGGGCCTTCTCCCATTAAACATCCCGTCATCTGCTTATCTCCTTCAAAGCATCCGTCATGTCTGTAATCACCTTGTCTGCGTATTTATTTAGCACTTACTATGGTCTGTCTTGCCCCCGTTGTTGGGGGCCCAGTTTATAGATGAAGAAATACAGGAGAGTTAATCATGCAATCATTCAGCACCACTTCTGTTCCGGTGATACTCATGGATAGGCCCGGGCCTGTGGGGAGGGATGCCTTCCTTCCTTTAATTTTATAGTTTTATTGAGATGTAACTGACATATAATCAACTGCACATATTCAAAGCATACAATTTGGTTGTTTTGGCATAGGTATCTACCAGGAGCCCATCACCACAATCTAGATAATGAACATATCTATCACCCCGAAGTTTTTTGGGGGACATGTTTTCTTGAGGGTTCCCTTGCAAGACGATTCTCACCGGCAGTTTGGGGAGGAATTGCCAGGAGGGCTGCAATTTCCTACATGGCCACTAGGGGAGCTCTGTGTCTCTCCAAACTGTTCCATCAGGAAAGCACCCCACAAAGACTCACTGGGGTCTAGTTTATTCCAGGCGTGGGGATACGGAGGGCCATTCTGTTACTGATATTAGGAACGCCTCGGTGCCAGCTATTGTGCTACGCTCTTTAAAGCACTAACAACTCTCCCGACAAAACCTGCAAGGCTGAGGTCAGGTGGCTAAGCCGAGCTGCTCCAGCTGGTAGCAGGCAGTGCTGGGATCCAAACCTCGCCCACCGCCTCCAGAAGCATTCGGGCTCAAGCCGACCCTGGCAGGCTCTGTGGCCCCCAGTCGGGCCCCTGGCACAGTCCATGTGAGCACCAGGAAGCAGATAGGGGGACGTCCACCTGCTCCCCATTCAAGTCGGGAGTCCTGGGGAGGGGTGCAAGCAGCCAAGGTCAACTTGGATAAATGTGACCCAGACGGGCCCCTGCCTAAAACCCCCCTGGGAGGCCCTCTGTTCGAGGTCCCCACACGTCTTCCCACCACTGCCCACCCCCCAGCCCTCCGTCGAGCCCTAGCCTGGGGAGTCTCCACCCACAGTGCTTGGGAGGCCCCACCGCAGACCCCAGAATCACTTCCATCCTTGTCACCTGACTGCCCCCAACCTGTGCACCTGGAGGTCACCTCCTCCTCCAGGGAGGCCTCCAGGAACCTCCCACCTGCCGGATGCCCCTCCCCAGGCTCCCACAGCATCTCAGCTCCTGTATCAGCCTGGCCCTGCTGTGAGGAACCCGGAGGCCAGCTGGCTGCACGACACCTGCCCACAGGCCGTGTCTTAACTCACCTTGTTCTCTTATTCAGTGAATGGCCCTGACGCCTTTCCAGGTGCCAGCGCCCACAGGGCTGCTCCTGGCAGCTCCTTCTCTCACCCCCACTCCACTCCCCGACACCTCCTTCTCTTTCTAAAAGCTTCCTTGGAGAGTTCGTCCAGCTGCCCATGGCTTACCCATCTAGACCAGGGGTCCGCAAACTGGCTCCATAAAGGGCCAGACAGTCTGTCACACCACCAAGAAGGCTGCTGCAGGGCAACCGCAGCCACAGAAGAGACCGTGGGGATGAGCCCAGGAACCTGACTCACAGAGTGGGCACCCGGCCCTGGTCCATCTGGACCTGGCTGACTCCCGCCCTGCCTTCAGCTGCAGACGCCGAGCCACAGTCTGTACCCCTGCAGTATTTTCTAGCTTCTCTGGCTGCAGCGTCAGGTGGGGAAGTGAGGTCCCAGGGCCACAGGGCTTTACCTGCACCTGAGCCCCACCCTCTGACAGATGAGGAAGTGAACTGCCAGAGGTTCACCCTGAAAAGGGGCCACGGCAGGACAGCCATGCCAGGGGTGGGCCCAGCGCCAAGCAGACGGCGGCTGCGTTTGGGTCTCTCTGGGAGGTCATGGGCCCTCGAGACTCCTCAGACACGCCCTGTCTGGCAGGGGCCCCAGGGGAGCCGCCACACGTACCCCAGGTCTAACAAGCCTCCATGTTTACCCAGCTGGGCATCCCCGGGGGCCTGTGCAGGTGGCTGGTAGAAGTCGGCTGGGGGCAGGGGGGCAGGGGAGACTTTCTTTAAACCTCAGATGCTCAGGAACCAGAGCCCGAATCCTGACCTCCACCTGGGCACAAAGTCCCAGTGCTGCCTACAGGGCTGTCCCCGCTATGGTGGCACGGGTCCCTCACGCCGGAACCTCTGCCATCTCCCCAGCTCCCTCAGCTAACTTCACCCTCCCTGTGACCATGCAGGGTAGGAAGGAGAAAGGCTCGCTCCACCCATTTTACAGACACACACACTGAGGCTCAGAGCGGGTAGGATGCCCCACCCTGGAGCACGGCTACCAGGCTGATGTCTTCTCATTTGTCCAAAGCTTGCCCCAGCATCCGAGGTGGGACAAAACGGGTCACGGGCTCTTCAAGCTGTCGCTTAGAAGCTGTGTGGCCCTAGGCAAATGTTCCCACCTCTCTGAGCCCCAGTTTCTCCTCTGTAAAATGTGGGAGGGATTACTGAGCGCGGACGTGGCAGTGCAGCTGGTGGCACTGTCACTCAGGCAACAGCGACAGCAAATAAACACGCAGGTAAGCCCTGCAGGAAGCTGCCAAGTGTCCTCCGGACACACCGGGCCTCGGGTTTGGGGCACCCAGTGCTCCCGTCAGAGGGACCAGAGCGGATGCTCCTTGCCCTGGCAACCTGGTGACATACTGAGGCCTGACGCAAGCGGAGATGCCCAAATTTGCCAGGGACAGGCCTGCCAGCCTGACAGCTCAGCCCCACAGACTCTGGGCACCAGCGCCGGCCCCAGGCGTCCCCCAGAGCCGGGAGGCCATGCCCGCTGCCGCTTCCCCCCAGTGCCCGGTGAACACGCGCTCAGAGATGTGCTCCCTGCACAGCCCTGGGGCCGCCCACGGGCCCCCCTCTCCGTGTCATCTGCAGCCCGTCCCTCAGACGGCGACTCCTGTCCAGGTGGTTAAATTACACCTGACAGGCGTGGAGATGGAAACTGTTTAGTGATGGACTCTACACCGCCCCCTGGTCCATCTGCTGAGGAACACGGAGCGGCGGGGCAGGGGTGGCACCGAAGGTGAAGGTGAATGAGGGGAACTTGCGTGCTCAGGTCTGGAGGAGGGCGAGTTCCCAAACCGCTGGGAGCTGCTCCATCTGCCCCAGTTTGTGGAGTTTTGTGGGGATATTCCTGGGTTTCCAGAATGCCCAACAGGGCACACAATTCTAGTAACATATCAAACTGCAGTTTTGTAGGGACAGCAAGGACCGTGCCGTGTTTGTCCTTCTCACCCTTCCTGCACTCACCCGCTCTGCACCCCACCCTTGTTTCTCCCTTCAGAGCTCGGCCTCGGGGGCTCACCTCGACTGTCCTGGGTAAACCAGCCACTCTGGGATTCCCGGTGACTCCTTTCAGCTTCCTTCGGAGCATCTGGCGCTCCTGTCTGTCTACATCCAGCCCATCAGGCAGCAACCCCCTGCGACCTGCTCGAAGCTATCTCCCCCCAGTGCCTGGGAAGGCTCTAGACACACAGAGGGTGCTCAGTAAATGTCTGTCCAACGGATGGATGGACGGATGGATCTGGGGACCAAAGCCCCACTGCATGCACTGGTCCACGGGCTCCCTTCCATCTGGGTCACTGCCTA
>NW_020173687.1:5246069-5252088 GCF_003031525.2 Neophocaena asiaeorientalis asiaeorientalis | reverse complement strand
GTCTCCCTGCCGTCAGTTCCTGTGAGCACCCGACCCTGACACCACAGGCGCTTGATCAGGGGTGTCCACGGGCCCCCTGGAAGCTCAGGGAGGGCAGACACTCACCGAGGACAGGGCGTCTTCCCTCCTCCTGCCCTGGCTGTGCCGGCCAATGAAGGAGCGAGCGGACAGTTTGTAATGGCTCAGCAGACACGTGATCACCACCACCATCACCATCACCACCACCACGATGACGGTGATCTCAACGAACTCCAGCTCCGCTGTAAGACCAAGGGGACATGTGAGACCTCAGGGCTTGGGGCGTCTGAGCATCCACACACCCCAACACAGCCGCGTACAGACACATCTATCACACACGCGAGACGCACGAAGACACACCACCCTCCACGGCACAGAGTGTGCGCGGGCCGCCGCCGGGAAGAGGCCTCAGAAAAACCACATTCCGGGCGGCGGCAAACACTGCCGCTCTCATTTCTTTTTTTCGGGTTTGTTTTGTTTTTCCCCCAGAAGGCGGAAAAACCCTCAAGTGCTGGAAAAGGAAGGAGGTTATTTTGATCCTGCCGGAGTCGGGTGGTTTCTGCTGACTCGAGCAGGTCCGTGTCGGGTGGCGCGGCAGCTGGCCGTGCCCGGTGCCAGCAGAGTCCCCAGCAGCGGCGGGCGAGATGCCGGGGACCTGGGGAGGGACAGGGCGGCAGAGGGGGCGCGGCCAGCCTCCGCCAGCCTGAGGCTGCCCACGGATGATCCCACAGGGCAGGCAGGAAGGCCCCCCTCCCCCGCTAACAAGCAATTGGCGGAGGGCTCCCCAGGGGCACTGCTCAGGGCCACTGACTCAGCTCTTCTTCCCCCCAGAGAGACGCAAGGAAGCTGGGGTGCGGGGGGCGGGCCGCAGGTGGGGACTGTGTCGCTCGCGGGTCGCTCAAGCGGGGCCCCGCCAAACCCGGCGAGGGCCAGCTCTCCTGCCGCCAGCCTCGGTGTCCCGCGGGAGATCAGGGCATCCCGGTGGGCGTCCCTGCTGGTACAGCCGCGGAAGCTCCTCCACACGCAGCCTGCCTGCACGTCCTCTCCGAAGCCCCGGCCACCCCTTCTCCCACCGCGGGCTCTGCAGGACGCCCACCTTCCTCCACCACGTCAAGCCTTTGCCCAGCTGTGCCAGTGTCTGCCTGAGGCCGTCAGTGAGTCGGGTTAGTCTAACCCCCAGGGGACACGTGGCAATGTCTGGGGACACTAGTGGCTTGTCACAACTGGGGGCGCTCCTGGAACCTTAATATCCTACAGGGCACAGGGCACCCCGCAACAAAGAGTGTGCTGGGGCTGAGGACCTCTGTTCAGGGCTAAGCGTACACACGGGTACTTTTTATCATCCCGTCTTGCAGGTGAGAAGACCCAGGTTCAGGCCTAGTGACAGACTCGTGTAGCCCCAGGGCCCAGCGCTGGTGGCTCCCCCCGCTCGACCACCCACTGGACGGCCGCCTCTGCACCCGGGAATTCGATCTGGAGCCTGGGCCCTGGCTCCGGCCTGTGTGGAGCTGCATCCCTCCCTCGCCTTGGGGGGCCCAGGAAGGAGGATGAGGTAGCCAGGGACTTTGATGAGACCTTCCCGAGCCCCAGAAGGCCGTGCCCCGCCTAGCGGGGAATCGGACAAGCCTCAAACCCTCTGAGGGGCTCCTTCACTTTCCCGCCAGGAAGACGGCAGGGCCTGGGTTGGGCAAAGGCCAGGTCTCTGGCCTCAGCCCCGATCACTGCAGCCACACCTCTTGCCTCCCCAGACGGGCTGGTCCAGGGCCCGTCCGCTAGGGCCCCAGATAAAGCTGCCCATTCAGAAGACACAGAGGCTGGCTTTGTGCAACACCCACGGCCCCCCTCAGAGAGGCCTGCACCCGCGCCCCCCCCAAGGCCGTGCACTCTTCACCCCGCAGGGGACCTGGGGGTGGGCACCTCTCTGCCCCTCCCCCCACCATCTCCAGGCGCCCTGCAGGAAAGGAGGTGTGCGCTGCCTCTGTCTCTGTCCCCGGCCCTGGCGGCCTGCAGGGCCCTGGCCAGGCCTCTGCCCTCCTCCCGGTGTTGTCCAGCGGCCGAGGCAACAGGGCTGGTAGGGCCTGAAAGAGAGCAGTGGACGAGGCCCCAGCAGGCTGAGCGGGTGTGAACAAACCCAGCTCTCCCGACCCCAAAAGGGCAGGAGGACCTGATTTCTGGGGGCCGGGGTCCAGCGTGAAGCGTCACCCCCAGGAAGGAGCCCAGGGTGCCGAAAGCGCCCATGTGACCACCCTGGTCCCTGGGCCCCAGCCCTGTGCACATCCACGTGGGAGAAGAGAGGGGCAAACGCTCAGAAAAAAGAGAAACCACGAATCATTTCTAGGCTCCATTCTGGAAGCCAAAGGCCTGGGGTCTTGGCCAGAGGAGGAGGGAGACTCCGGGCTCCCGAGACCCTTGGGCAGGTCCCCAAGGGGACCCCCAGGCTGGCTCCGGGACCCTGACTCGCTGAATCCATCCCAGCTTCCCTGTGTGGAGGAGGAGGTGGTGTGAGGGCGACGTGCCCAGCACGCAGAGAGCACTCCTCAGGGTGACCACAGTTAGTGGGGGGCTCTGCAGCACTCCAGCCACGGCAAAACAAGGGCGGCCCGAACCCGGAAGCCTGAATAGAGAGGGTCGAGCAGGACCGAGCTGAGTATTCTGGGCCGTGCAGAGACACGGACTGGGGGGGGAGGGCGGGCACTGAGGGGTGCAGGAGAGGCCCCCCCGGCCGGCAGGTGATTCACCCCAACCCATGAGGAAGAGAACACCCTGGGCTGGGTGTTTTGACCTTGGCCACGGGGTGAGGGGGCTCTGGTCCCGCCGACAGCACCACAGTGAACTTTCACTCTGAGGGTGCTCCTTCCGGGAGACACTGCCTCGGGCGACAGGAACCCACCTTTCCGGGAAGTGTATCGGAAAGGACCTGCTGGGAACGGTGGCAAACTGGGGACCTGAGGGCGCTTGCATGCACAGTCCCCTGCCCCCACTCAAAGGAATGGAGCTGCAGGGCAGCCACGCTCACTACACAGGCTGTGCTGTCCACTTGGCCCCAAGCTCCACCTCGGCCCCCATTCTGCTTGATAGCATCTGCCTGGCCCCTGTGGGCAGCCTGGGTTTCAGCATTCGTACCCAACTCCTCAATCCTGCTCCCACAGCAGGCATCACTAATCGAGCAGGAGCTCCTCCTCACCAGGTCCACAGGGCACTCTAGACTGGCACTGCTAACTGAAAGCCCAGCAGGCCAAACAGGACAGCCCCCAGGCAGGCTGGCCCAGTGCAGCCACACCTCCCCATCTCCCCAGAACTGCCTGGGCCTTAACGCCGGCAACACATTCTAGAGTTTTGAAAGCACCGAGCAGGCCAAAGCCTGCAGAACGGGCAGCTTCGGGAGTTCCAGCCAAGAGAGGAGCCCCCAAGATGTGGAGCCACACCGATCCTGCTGGACATGTGGCCGAGTGCCCGGCACAGTGGTGGAAGGCGTGGGTCCAACCACTGCCCCCCACTCAGCTCAAGTCTCCTGTGACCATGGGACTCACAGCAAAGCCTGGTCACAGACAAAGGGAGACCAGAGCAAGAGGAGATGGCAGGATGGTCCACAGCCCAAGCTCCCCGTTGTCGTGGCGACTACTCACTGGGACTACAGTCAGGATGATGACATGTACAACACACGCACGGCCCTGCTTTGAGCCCGCCTCCCCCAAGTCTGTGAGGTGCCAGCCATCACCACTGCCATTTTGCAGATGGGCAAACCGAGACATAGGGAGAATTTGCTCTAGATCAAAGGGCAGGGCCGGTCCCGAACCCAGAGCCTCCCTCAGGGAGCGAGAAGGGGAAACTCTGCTAAATTCTCCCAGCGTTCCCAAAGTGTCTGTTAGTTCCCCCTTCCCACGCTGGGAATACCTCTGAGGATGCCCAGTCCTGTCTCCCTGCATGTGCCAGCTACTAGCTGTGTGACCCTGGGCACAGGCACCCCCGTGAGGTCCCCGGGGGATGAAATAATAGACGTCAAGAGCTCAGGACGGGGCAGAAAACAGCACGTGATCCTGTCACAATTCCCAACACGCCTTTGGGGACAACAGGCACCCCTCACCCAGGCCGATGCCCTGGAAACGCTGAGCATGCCTCACGGGCCTCTGCCCCAGGGTCAGTCCAGAAAGGTCACCCAAGGTGGCGGCTGGACTTCTGGGCACTGGTCTCTGCTCCAAGGACAGGAGCCTTTGGGGAGGAAACATCACATTTCCCTCATCCTGTTCTGGGCGTCAAGTCCGCTCGCTGTTGGGGGGTGGGGGTGGGGGAGAGGTCCTGCCATTTTTCTTCATAATCTCCCCCTTGGGGTGGGTGATGGATGCGGCAGGCTCTTGGGGGTGGCCAAGCCCATCTTCCACATGCAAAGTAAGGTCATTCTAATTTGACTGTCTTCTTTCCTCGTGAATAATTTCAAATTAACAGGTTCGTCCGCCTCACTGGAGTGGCCTGACCCTCCTTTTGCCTCCTCCTCCAGAGACAGACGCAATCACGTCCAGACGCGTGCACGGGCATCTCTGATCCTCTCCCAGCCCCTCTGACACTAGTGAGAGAGGCAGCGTCACGGAGAGGCCCCTCAAGGCCAGGCACAGCCCGAATCCGTACAGGCATCAACTTACTGAACCGTCACCAGCATTCTGTGAAGCAGACACTAACATGATCCCCGCCGCCAACTTTACAGATGGGGAAACTGAGGCTGGGAGAGGGGAGGTGACTGGCCAAAGGCCACACAGCCCAAGAGAGCCCAGACCCCCCAAGCCCATACTTTCAGGCCCAGGTTAGGCTGATGCCCCACACCCAGTGGTCCTGGGTGCCGTGGCCCCGGAATGTCGGGAACAGTGTGGGTTCAAGCCAGGCACTTGTGTGGAGTGGGCTTGGCCGCCAGGCTGGTTCAGGACCGCTGGAGCATCGCTTGTCATGTGTCCTCGAACCCAGTATCTTGGCCAGCGGTACCCACCTGGCCACCAGCATGGAGGAACGTCACAGTACGGTCCGAAGGACCACGTGCCAGGCACTCAGGGCAGCTCTGGGCACCTCCCACGAAACTGCATAGAGATACTCACAGCAGCGTTCTCCTCTGCTGCTACCTGAGTGCCAAGCACCCGCCCAGGACAGGACCTTCCCTCTTCATTCCCACAAACCCCCGAGGGGCAGCAACGTCGGTCAGACCAAGAGTCAGAAGAGAACAGTCCTGACTCCGAGGCTTCCTCCTCCGGCACCTGGGGAAGCCAGGACGCGCTCTCAGAATGAGATTTTTAAAATAAAATTAAACCGAATAAAAATTCAAGTCAGGCTTTGAAAGGACGCCAACTGTATCAAAATAGTTCTCAAACTCTCAACCAGACTTGCGACATAGGAAGAATGTAGAGGATCACACGTGAGACCCGGGGATACTAACCCGGCAGGTTTCGATGCGACAGGCAACCTGTGGCTTCCACTGGCGACCACATCGCAGGTGCTGCTGACGCCCTGTGGTTTGGTGTCCATGTTCCCGTTCGGGCTGGTTACGGTAAACATGCAATTCTTTTACATCCAAGCTTATGGTCCCCTGTTCTTGGTGACGGAGCCACAACGTGAACCAAACGCAGGAGCCTTGGTTCAAACCCCTGTCCGGCCACTTCCCAGCTGTAAATGGGGCTGGTGTAGAATTCCCCATGCGATGTGGGCACGACTGTCACTGGGTTCTCAGTTAATAATCGGAGCGGCAGCCCGGTGCTGGAGCGCTTTTCTCCTTCCTTGGCTGGAGAGCTGGGCCAGAGTCCACCCAACTCCTGCCAGCCCACGGGAGGTCTCCAGACCAGACGGCTCTCCCCCCTCCCCCGCCGCCTGCCCCCATGGCGTCTGCTCCAGGCGGCGGGGCAGCCAGCGTGCTTCCTGGTTAACAAGCAGCCCGTGCAGGCAGCCCTGTCTGGCCTCCCGGCCGTGCGCCGAGGAATTAGGAATTGGTACTGTCTGAAGTTTATGAAAATCTAATCTCGTTAGG
>NW_020173687.1:5228721-5245411 GCF_003031525.2 Neophocaena asiaeorientalis asiaeorientalis | reverse complement strand
TCATTCTGGGGAGCCCTAGCCTGCCTGGGGTTCCTGCCACTTCATTTGCTGCCCCTCCTCCACCACTGCATTTGAATAAGAGCCCAGCTCCTTCCCCCACTGGAATTTCAAATAAAATTGAACCAGACGTCAAAGGAATAACTTTCTGATCGCTCCTGGTGCCATTTCAAACACCCCTGACGCACCTTTATTTCTTAGGGTGAGACCATTTGTAAGTAAAAAATGGATCTTTCTCTTAAGGTTTGGGAGGTGGGCAGCAAATCTAGGCCAGTTTTCTCTTTTTCAGAGACCACATCGCTTACCCAGCACCTACTCTGTGCCAAGCACACGGCTGGGCTCCGGGCACCTCATACCGGAACACATAACCGTGAGATACTATCCACTGTTGTCTGGTGTTGCGGGTTAGGGGCAAACAAGTTCTAGGCTGGCTGGGGCGGGAGGACCCGGCCTTGCACAGGAGCCTGGGGCTCCCCGCATTGCTGTTCATGGAAGAATTTAGGGTACAGACTCAGAACACGAGGTCTGCGAACCTCGATTCCTGGATTCGCATCCCAACTTTGCCACTTAAACTGTGACCTTCGGTATATCACTAGTGTCCTCATCTGGGGGGCAAAAAAAAGAGGGATCACCCAGTCCCCACTTCACATGGCTGTGGTGAGAACTACCTGAGTTAATTGGAGCCAGACTCAGGATGGCAGCACCTCTGCAGGGAGACCACCTGGGAAGCCTCATTACGGGGAACCAAGAACTCCAGGCCCTGGGCCACACCTATCCCCTAGCAGACCTGAGCTGTGGAATCCACAGGAGCTGGAGAAGGCCCATCAAAGCGGGCCCCTCTGCCAGTGCGGCAGCTGATGGACGGTGCAAGCTGGGGGCATCTCTGCAGAGCAAAATAACAATCTCTCAGAACTTCCAAGAGACAACCTTTGACCGGGCAAATCACTTCCTGGGTATTTATCTCCACGTGCATTTCTCCTGGGACCCTCTCCCTTTCGCTCTCTCTGCTCTAATAAGAGTTCTGTCCTGTGTTCTGTAAAAGGTCCCAACACAGCCCACCTGAGGGCCTTTGCACGTGCCTCTCCCTCTGCCTGGAATGATCCTTCCCCACATCCACGTGCTCGCTCCCTCCTTACCTTCTGGTCTCTGTTCCAATGTCACTTCCTCAGGAAGCATCCCTGAGCATCCTGTCTGAACCAGTGCCTGCCCCAGTCCCCAGGACCCCGTGTCCCGTGCCGGCTTCCCTCTTCTCTGCAGCTCTAATCAGAAGCCACATGCGGCCTGTCTAACGGCTTATTTCCTGCCTCTCCCTCCTCGAATGCCAGTGTCCAGTGACCCTGTGAGCATTCTCTGTCCCCAGCACCTTTCCCAGAGCAGACGCACAATAATTGTGTGGAATAAAGGATCGCAGGGCTCTCAGGTAAACAGAGGAGGGTCAGGAAGGCCCACTGCGGGTTTGCAGGGAAAGGGAGAATGACTGGGAATCATGTAAACGTCCCTCCAAGGGGTCGACGCGACCAGGAAGGCACGGCCAGCAGGTCTGTGGGCGCTGACACGGAAAGATGCCCCGTGAGAAAGAGGAGAAGCCACCAGATAGGACGAGCCCGTCTTTGTTTAGAAAAGCACAAACGTGTGTATTTTAAAACAAAAGCGAATCTTGCGATAAATACATAGGCCCGTGACTACATGCATCTACACAGACCAGGGGACAGGTGTGGTTACCCTGGTGGGTGCCCAAGAGGAGACGGCCCCTTCCTTGTAACACACGCTCCTGCACACTGAGCACTGCTGAGCGTGTGTAATTACACTGATAATAAAAGAGAAAAACAAAGATGTAAGAAGCACCTGTCAGTATCCAAACAGGCAGCCTCTCCCCGTAATGGGGCTTCCCAGGTGTCTCCTGGCAGAGGTGCTGTCATCCTGGGTCTGGCAGCAGGTCTGGGTCAAGCCTCTCAGCCTGGGATTGAGGGTAGTGGAGCCCAGGCATCGGGTAGCCTCTGACTGTTCCTGGGAGATTAGGTGCGGCACTGAGATTGCCCTTGGTGGGGCACGGAAGGGCCTGATGGCCCCTCCAGGTGGCCCTGGCTGAGGAGCCCAAGGTGATACCCAGCTGCCAGGTGGTCATCTAGTCCCCGGGCCTGGCCTCCCCTCGCCTGGAGAGGGGAGACGCGTGTGGATGAATGCGCAGCTTGCCCTGTGAGACTGTGGCTCCCTGTCTCTCCCCAACACTGGCTGGACTGACGGCCTCTCCAGGGATGCAGTGTGTGGTGCTGTAGAGCGAATTGGACGACAGGGGATGGTCCACGCTCACACCTGAGCCACACCCTCTGCCCGACCACTTCCAGCCTTTCCTCGCCCAGCTGACCCCTTCCCCCACTTCCCTCTCCCCCCCTGGATTGCACCCGGGCACACGTGCATGCATGCACACACACACATGCACACGCACGCACGCGCACGCACGCACACACACACACACGCACTTCCCTGCTGGGCTTGCCCCCCACGCCCCCCCGAGCTCTCAAGCATGTGGGCATCAGTCTCCCAGCTCTTATACTCATCTACTCTAGTCTAGAGCATCACGGGATAGGAGCACCGGAAGCAGCTCTACAGCCCCCCACAGCTGCAGCCTAACAGAGAAGGTCCACTCTAGTCTGTCCCAGTGGCGGTGGAAGCATCCGGAAGCCCAGGGGACCCTACAGTCAAGGTTCATTAATTAGACAATAAATACAGGGCCAGGTTTAAAGGGTGTTGATGGTAAATCATTAGCCCCACATATCCTGCTTACGTGTGCGTCTCCTTTTAACTAGTAAGATACCTTGTCCTGGTTACAGGCGAACTGCCTTCTTGTACCCGGGTGGCAGACGTGTGCGGGGCCTCACCCCGCACATCCCGAAGTCACCTTTTGGGAGGTGGCCTGGGAAGGGGCTGCAGCTGGGTGATGGGTGAGCCCCGGGTCTCAAAGTGCGTGTGGGAACGGGGTGGTGAAATCAACTCCAGGGAGAGCAGAAGGCCTTTATAATCATTTTAGAACCACACGATTAAATGCGCCTTCAATAAGAAAAGACAAAGCAGTGCCTTTTACCTTTCTTGCTATTATCCACATGGAAAGAACTAATGGGACTTGCTTTTTTCTATTGTCACTGATGTCGAACGTCTTTAAACACCGTCAGCAAAACAGCAATCACCGTTCGAGAGTTATCGGCAGGATGGAGTGAATTTGTGGCGAGAGAGCCCTTTCTGTCAACGGACAAGGAGGTGCAGTGGAAAGTTATTTGGAATAAATGAAATGCGTTTTGTTAATTGAGGAGAGGAGGCACGGGTGAGTGAGCTGTCTGTGGTGGCAGTGTCAACGGCCATAATCACTTCGGAGGGCACCACGGCAGTACCTACCAAAATCTGAAATGCGTGCTACCTTTCCACCCAGCAATTTTAACTTCCAGGATTGTATCCAACAGAAAATTCGCAGAAGGAGCTGAGAGCATATACGTATAAGGACACCTCTGCAGGGTTTCTGGCAAACGTGAACAACCAGAGACCGTCCAAATCCCACTAGACAAACCCTGGTGTGTGTAGAAATATATAAATCTATCTATCTATCTATCTCACTATCGAATACAATGGGGCCACTAGAAAGATACATAAATGTATAGTGGGGCTTCCCAGATGTTTTGAGCTGGATGATTCTCTGTGGTGTGCTCTATGCATTGCAGGATATTTAGCCACACCCCTGGCCTCTGTGCACTAGATATCAGTAGCACCGTCACTGCCAAGCTGTGACAACCAAAAACGTCTGCAGACATCGCCCAATGTCCCCTGGGGGGCAGAATCACCCCTGGCTGAGAACGGCTGATCTATAGGTCGGAGGGTGGCTGGCTGTTTGCAATTACTGCTGAGCAGAAATAATGAAACTGGAACAGTATATATAATATGGACCCATTTTTACAGCAAAAATGAGGATAAAAATCAAATTGTTCGTGATGGCTACTTCTGAAAGAGGGCGTCTGTCCTTTTTACTTTTTGTATGCCTATATTGCTTGTATCTTTATAACAAGCACTGACAACTTTAATTTAATCAATCTTAATTAACATACCAAAGAGACTCAGGCGCGTGTGTGCCTGTGTGTGTGTGTGTGTGTGTGTGTGTTTCAGCATGCAGTGACAACGCGACTCACGCTTGCCCTCACCACTCAGGAGTCACCGTGTGCTCCTTGGAAACCAGCAGATGTTTCTCTCAATTACCAATTTTCAAGGGCCTGGTGTTTCCCAACATGAGCTCCGAGGGGCTTGGAGGGCAGCGCCAGGAGAGGGGAGGTGAATGCGGCTCCGTTTCCAAGCCTCTCAGACAAAGAGCTCAGCTCTGAATCGGCCCACAATGCGGCCGGTATTGAGCCGCTTCTGAATAGCTCCTCCATCAACCCGACCCCGTGCTGGAGGCTTCGGGGTCGGCGAGATCCGCTCTGTCAGGAGGGATCTCAGCGCCGGCCGCGGGTGCCCCTTCCTTTAGGACCGTGAAGGGCCCAGCCATTCTGGGTCTCAACCAGGGCAGTGGCAGGAGATGCAGTGATGGCCAAGGTCAGACGTCAGGAGAGGCTGGAGAAGCTATAAGAGCAGGACAGGCTCCCCTGCACCCTTGGGCTCCCAGGAACTGAATCTGATTCAGCAAACACCTAGAGTGGCATCAGCAGAAGCCCTGGAGCTGGCCTGCCTAGATCCAAACCCCAGCTCTACCTATGGCCAAACATGCGACCTGAGGACGTTCTTTCATCTTCTGCGCCTCAGTTTCCTCATCTGGAGAGGCGGGGCACCAGGAGCGTCCAGCTTAAGTCATGCAGGTGAATGGGGTGGCTGAATCCATATGAAGTGCCCGGAGCGTGTTAAATGGCCCATAAGCATCAGCTCTCATTCACGAGGGCTACTTGCTCGGCTCTCCGACTTTCATTGCTAATCGCCTCCTGATTGCCTACAAGATCCTCTCAGCCAACAGCATCCCTGCTGCCCTATGAGCAGAATCTCCGCTTCCCTTCTGCTGGGCCTTTGCCCAGGGTGGTCCACCTTCCTGGGATGCCCCCTCTCCTCCTCCTAATCTGGCTTGTGAGCCCAGCTCCAACTACCCCGCCCCCCGCGGTCACTTCCTTCTCTGGCTTTCTCTGGCAGTTTTAAGCTCTCCCATATCACTGGCGGTTAATTTTGTAAATACCAACCAGGATATCCGTTATGACTTCCAAGAAAATGTATGTGTCATGACTTAGCCTTCCCTTGGTCTGTGTCTTATTGCCACTGTCAGTCTGTCCACACCATCAGGATGCTGTCTCCTTGTCCTGCAGCTTCCTCACAGCCAGCATAAGACTGGCAAGCAGGAGCCTTTCTGCCCAGTCTTTGGGGGGGGGGTGCACACTCCTCTTCAACCCTCAAAGCCCACCTGTGGTTGTCCCAGAGCAACTTTTACATCCTATTATGGTGTCAAACCTAGGCCATTGCCATGTGGGATTCCCAGCTCCAAGGAAGAGGGAATCCCCTTTTCTGGTTTCTCACTGGTGTCTGGCCCACCACGGTGCTCAGGCAGCAAAGAAACTTGTATTGGTCAATACATAGTCAGCCAAAAAGCAAGGAGCCTGGAACCTCCAGAGCAGTGCAGAGGCTTGAGGTGTAGACCTAGATGTGCCAGGCTCATAGCAAACCCTAAAGTGATAGCTACTATGGGGGCTGGTGCTAATAGATCAACTTACAAGGAGTGGCAGTTCTCACCTGCCTTCCCAAATCCTCTGTTTGGAGCAGAAGGGTACCTTGTGTTACGGACTGAATGTGTGTTCCCCCCAAAATAGTATGTTAAAGTCCTAACCCCACAAGTGTGGCTATATTTGGGGATGGGGCCTCCGAAAAAGCAATTAAGGATAAATGGGGCCATAAGGGTGGGGCCCTGGTCCTATAGGATTAGTGTTCTTATAAGACACACCAGTGGGGATTCCCTGGTGGTCCAGTGGTTATGACTCAGAGCTTTCACTGCCGGGGCCCGGGTTCAATCCCTCGCCAGGGAACTAGGATCCTGCAAGCCGTGCGGTGTGGCCAAAAAAAAGAGACACCAGAGAGCTCACCTTCTCTCTCTGCACACACACACACCAAGGAAAGGCCACGTGAGGACACAGCAAGAAGGTGGCCCGTCTACCAGCAAGGAAGGAAGCCCTCACCAGAACCCAATTTACTGGCACCTTGAATAGTAGGAGTTGATGTAGGGAAATCAACTACAAGCCGTGGAGGCAGGAAACCTGCCCTGGGTGGGGAGGTGGGGATGGGCCTATGGAGACACAAGTGCACCCAGGGGGACAGAAGCACAGCCAGCAGCCTGCCCGCAATCTCCCAGGGCCCATGTGATTTTATTTTCCAGGAGGGACGTTCTCTTCTGTCATCTACGTCCAACCTCAGGGACTTTTCAGTCCCACTCATTCATTCCAGGGCGCAAGTTCACTGTGCACCTACTATGTGCCAGGCCCTGCACCAGGTCCCGGGGATTCAGAGCCAGGCCCCGGGAGCTGAGGATATCCAGGGCGGTAAATAAATCCTGCTCTCTGTGGCAAAAGGATTCGAACCTGTGTGCTCAGAAACCTGGGTGGATTTATTTCTGGGACAGGAAATCAATGATCTGGACTCTCCCAAGGCCGTTCTAACAACACACGCATACAACAGGTGTGGCCCCCACTCCCCGTGTTTCCCGGGTCCGAGTTTTCATCTCATGGAGCTTTCCCAGCAGCTCCAGGTTTGGGCGGGGGGCTTAGTCGTATGGTCCCCCTATTACAGGGACAGGGAATCTGAGGCTCAGGGAGGGACACGCCCACACTCACACAGGTTTCCACGCGGGGCCTGGTGTCCTAACCGTCACCCTCTCCCGACAAGAAGCTCAACACAAAGCCACACCACAAACCGCCGTCTCCCGGCAGCCCCAGGCTGAAGTGGTCCCTCACTCTCTCTCACCTCCTCTCGTCTCCTAGAAAGAGCGGCAGCCGGCAAAGGCCGAGTCTGTCGGGAGACAGACTGGGCTGCAAGGTGACACGCGTGCCAACGTGCTGGCCTGGGGACGCAGGTGGTGCATCACCTCGATGTGGGCCTCGGGTCCCGAGGAAGAGCCCTGGCCCAGGAGTTTATTTACAGGTTTCAGGGGGCGGGGGCGTGGGCTCTAGGAAACAAGGCTGGACACACTGACAGTCGGCCACTGCATGGATTCCCTGGCTGGGCAGGGCCCACGGCCAGGAAGAGCTCGGGTGGGGGAAGTGACGTCACCACGGCAGGACCCCCCTTCCCCCAGCAGGTGGGAGCCCCAGCGTCTGTCTCTGCCTCTCTCCGAGGGCCTGTGAGTCTGGGTCTGTCTGAGGGCGTCTGTGTATCTGTCTCGCATCGTTGACTGCGTTCGTATGGCCTTCTCTCGGGCTGTTTGTCTTTCTGGGTGTCTCCCGTGCGCGCGTTTGTGTGTGTGTGTGTGTGTGTGTGTGTGACAGTCTGGGGTCTAAATCTGTCCAGTCTTTCCCTGCGACTCTTATGAGTCCCTTCCTCTCTCCTTTTCAGGCAACAAGCAAAACAAATTCCCAGAGGGCAGTTACAAGCCTCCCAGACACCAGCTGCCTCTCCAGGTCCCCACGCCACGGGTGAAGCTATTCCAGCACTTGGTATCATTTCCTTTTGAACATCTTCCAGGAGCAGAAAATTCCAAACAATGGAAAGACCAAGGTTCCGAACAGCTGTTCTCTGAGGGAAGCAGAGCTTATGATAGGGACTGAGATGGGGACATAGCAAAGCCGTGGGAGACAAGCGGCCCGGCTCTGGATTTGAGTCCAGGAGCTACCACTTCCCGTATGTGTGACCTTGGGTGGCTACTTGGCCCCCTTTGCTCTGTTTCCCCATCGTAAAGCATGGATCAGTAACAGTATCACCTCCCAGGATTGCGGAGGATGAACTGAACTAGTAGATGTGTACTAGCTCTCCCAACACTAACTGGTACACAGCAAGTGCATAATAAATGGTGGGCGTCATTAGATTAAAAAGCAGGCAGCCCCACCTGACCAGGTGTGAGGGACACGAGAGCGTCCGCACATGTTTGTCAGCGATCCGGAGTGAATGAGGCGGAGCAGGCAAGTTCAGTTTGTGGGATAACAACTGGCGTGGACAGAGGGAGGAGAGGAAAAGGCAAGGACAGAGAAACCAGGAAAGTCACCAGGAGACAGACCCACAGGGGAGTCCAAAGTCCAGGTCCAGATGCTCGAGGGGGTGGCCGGTGGGGGTCCTCTTCCTGCCCTAACGGCTCATCAGATGCGGATCCAGCCACGGGGAGACTCTGTCCTGCGCTGTGCTCCAGAGGGAGCCCACCGCCCTCACGGGGGGCCTGCGGGGGTCTTCCCAGGCTGAGGTTGGAGGAGACTTGGGGGTCCTCCCTCAAGAGCAAAAGGTTTGCCTACGTGTTCTCTCTCAGCTCCCTGCTTCCTCCACTGCACGCTGACACCCCTCCCCAGTCTACCCTGTGCCCAGCAGGCAGAGCAATCTTTAAACAACACCGACTGGATCCCTGACTCACGCTCAGATGAAAGCCCTGCAACGCCCACTCAACCTCATTTCTGTACCTCTGGTCTCCTTCCCGTGCTCACCACACTCCAGCCATGCTGGCCTTTTTCCTGTCCTCACCCCAGGACCTTTGCACGTGCAATTCTGTCCTGGGATGTTTCACGTTCCCACCTCAGGGAGGCCTCCCGGTCATCCTATCCCAAATGCACTCACCTCCCACCACACTCTGCACCTCCTGATGGCCTGTCTTGGCCATGAGGGGCAACAGAGCGCACAGTTAGGAGCCTGGATTATCCACTCTGTCCCACGGCTCTCTGTGACTCTGTTTCTTTATCTGCATCTGCAGTGAGGGGCGTTGCCAAGGATGGCGCCCGCTCACTGGCCGGCTTGAGGACTGTAATGTACCTGGAGAGTGCGTGGCGTGGAGCACGGCACTGTGTAAGGGTAACTATCTTCTTTACTGATTGGATGGCTGTTTATCGCTGATCTCACCTCAGCAGCAAGAAAGCTCCCTGCGAAGGCCCTCGTTTACCTTGCTCTCACTGAACCCCTGGAGGGTAACACCATGCTTGCACCGTATGCTACCCTCAATTAATGTTTGAAGGAGGAAGGAATTCATGTCCAAGGTCCACTTGCCAGGACTCACATCTCTCCCCACAGGCCAGAGGATGGATGGGTGTTGCTGAAAAGTGGAGGGTCTTTCATAAAACGAAATATGCAACTACCATACGCCCCAGCAATTACGCTCCTGGGCTTTTAGGCCAGAGAAATGAAAACTTACGTTCACACAAAAACCTGGGTGTGAATGTTCACAGGGGCTTTATTCGAAACCGCCCCAAACTGGAAGCAGCCCAGATGCCCTTCGGCAGGTGAGTGGTCAAACTAACCGGGGGTACCTCCGTGGCCCAGAAACAATGGAAAGGAATGAACTACTGATACACAAAACGACCTGCGTGGCTCTTCAGAGTCATGCCAAGTGAAAAAAGGCCAATTTCAAAAGGTTACATACTGTATAATTCCATTTATATAACGGTCTCAAAATGGCAAAATTATAGAGATGAACAGATTACTGGGTGCCAGTGGTTCATCTGATAAAACTGCACGGAACTGGGCACACACACAGGTACACACCAACGCACGTGCTCAAATGAGCGCATGAGAACGTGGGGAAGATGGGAGCAAGGTCAACGGACGGTACTGAACGCCGATTCCTGGCTGGGATACTGGGCCATCGCCACAGAAGCTGTTAGCACTGGGGGAAGCCGGGGGACGTGTATAAGAGCTCTCCCTGTATCATTTCTCACGACTGCATGCGAATCTACGATTATCTCCAAATAAAAAGTTTTAAAAAGAAAAGTGAGGGGTATGAGGGGCCCTGTCTCTTGGGGCTCTACGTCACCCTGGCAGGGGGCAATGCCAGCTGCTTCAAGCGATCCCTGGGGCACCCACGGCCCAGGTCCGGTGCTGGGAGGATGGCTTACTTCGGGGGGAGGGTAAGAGCCGAAACAGAAGCGCCCCCGCCCCCCTGCCCCAGCCTCGCTCCGTCTCCCGCTCACGGCATCTGTCATCTGTGCTGCAGCCAGCCAAACGAAACCATCCCTCGGCTGTCATCTCTCAACTTGCAGGGCTGGCTCCCAGGTTTGAAGATTAAATTCTAAACATGCCGTTTAAAATTTAGAAATGAAGAAAGAAGATTTTAAGTAACCTCTAAGCATTGTCCTACCCCCCCACGCCCCGCAGCAGAGAGCAAAGCACCTCCTACTTCTGTCCCAAAGGGAGAGAGAGCAGCTTGGCTTCCCCAAAGTATCACCACATCCCCAATACAACCCAACAGCCCCCAAACGACAGGTCGAAGCGTCAGGTCTCCCCAAGGTAAAGCATCATTGTTAAGTATCAACGTGTCGCCGATGACGAAGTGACTGCAAGCTGCTGCCGGTCGCCATCTCGGACACAGAAGAGTCAGGAGCTGCAGGGATCTTCAAACAACACGGGCGTCTTGGGAGACACCTGCGTGTCCTCTCAAATACCGCTCACCTGTCTTCTCAGGAAACCTGACCGGAACCGGAATTGAGCTGTGATGAGCGCTGGTCCCTCCGCATCTGGGGGTCCAGGCCAGCCCTGTGCCAGCTCAGGAGAAGCAACGCCTGCTCCCATGGGGCTCCAGCCGACTGGGGAGGGACCAAAGCTGAGCTATAAATATGCAGATAAGCACCAAGAGCTAAGGGTGTTTAGGAAGACAGTACAAGAGAGTGATGGGGGGAGTGCCCAGGAAGGGGGGGGCTCCTTGGATGGGGAGTCAGGGACCCATCTTTGAGGAGGTGGCCTTCAAGCCAAGACCTGAAAGATGAGGAGAGCTGGGGGAAGAACACTCCCGGCTTAATGAATGTCCAGTGCAAATGCCCCGAGGCAGGAACGTCTGCCACATTCAAGGGGAAGAAAGAAGACTGATGCCTCTGGGCCACGGAGTGAGGGCATGAAGTGGAGTGAGCTGCTCTGGGGCCGGCAAATTACACGAGTCTCTGGGGTGCCTGGGTGTGTGCGTGCAGGCAGAAGCAGCACAGAAAGCGTGAGTTTCAAAGCGATTCACTTTCCAGCGCGATTTTCCGAACACGGCCACACATCAGAATCGCCGTGGAAGCTCCTTGAACGCAGCACACGGCCCCCACGTCCACGACTGAGTCGACATCTTCCAGTGCTGTGTTCAGGGACCTGCAGGATTTGGTGTGTCTTACAGTCACCCTGCTGTGGATTAGTCGATTTCAATCAGGCTTTTCACTCCTTTAGTGGAGGATCCACTTGTCCAAATAGACGCTTACACTCAAGTCCCGGATGTAAAAGCAAATGCCGGAACCTAACATTTAAACTAATTAAGGTGAAAGGGAGAGGAAGGGGTGGACACCTGGGACCTTGAGTGGTTCAGAGAACCCTGAAGTGACTGGGGTCAGGAACGAGGCTGGGCAGAAAACAAGCCTGCGGGATGCCGGGCCTCTGGGGAAGGCAGCAGCTTGGGAACCCCCAACGTGGGTCAGAAACAAAAAGGACGGACCAGAGAGGGGAAGAGACCTGCTCAGAGTCACGGAGCTACCTGGGCAAGGCCGGAGGGGCCGGCGCCAGCCTCCCAATCCCTTGGATACCAGCCGCCCACACCGGCATTACCTGGTGGGGGTCAGCATGACGCACCATGACCCTGCCTGTCTTTTCCAGGTGGCGTGGAGGCTGCCTCGTGGTCACCGAAAGCCCCAGGTTGGATGAGTGAACGGGAGGCATGAGTCCTGCCCATCAGACACACCAGTTACGATGGCTCGGCTGGGCTGTGCTACAAGCTTTAAGTGCATTCTATCGTTCAAGGCTCCCAACCAGCCACCGACAGGATGTCCTGTCAGCGCCTAATCTGACAGATGAAGAGACAGACTGCCAGCCTGCCCACACTCACACGGCCACCTCAAGGGCAGGCCCTGAGGGTACAGGTAGCGGTTCTCCCTGGGGACGATTCTGTCCACCGGGGGACATCTGGTAATGCCTGCGGACATTGTGACTGTCCCACCTGGAAGGGGGTCCTACTGGCTTCTAGTAGGTAAAGGGACCAGGGATCCTGCTAAACATCCTACAACACACAGGACAGCACCCACAGAAGGGGATTACCCTGCTCCAGTGCCACTAGGGCCGAGGTCGAGAAACTCAAGCACGGTGCCTGGTACATAAAACCTGCTCCCTAAGCAGGAGTCAGGCGACACGAGAGTCCTCATTAGGCTCGGGACAGAGACAGTGGCAAGGACTTAAGTTACACACGGCTGTTTTCAAGAGTATCAACAGCCCAGTCTAAACATCTGATGTGAAAGGAGACACACAAGGGAAAAAGCACTTGTTCACTGAACACCTGGATTGTAAATTTCTGCAGGTTGGAGCTGCAGGAGCTCCCTGATCACAGATGCATCTCCTGTCCCAGGCGCACAGTAGGTGCTTCATAAACGCTTGTGAAAGGAGTAAATGAGTGGAAATGAGGGAAAGCAGCCCCTGCGTTGTTTACAGGCCCTTCTCTGCAGGAAGGAGAAGGAACCAACCACGGGCGGGGCCCAGATCAGCGATAAAGGGGATTTCTGGAACAGGATGTCCATCTGTAGGAAAACAGGGGTCTATGAAAACTTCTGGCTTCGGAGTTTTGTGCAAAAAGCAGTCACTATCTGAGAACGCTTTTGCCCGAACACAAAGACCATAAGCTCAGGGGCCTCAAAGAAACAGTGTCTTCATTCAGTCTTACAGGCAGCTGCAATGTCCCGGGTGACCTTAGCCTCCAGATGCAAAGCGGGGCCCTCTGCATGGCCATCTTCACGACCAGTCCTCCTGGGCCTCGAGACCCTACTCATCCACCCCAGGTTCTACCACCGACAGGGGGTAAGGCTGTGTCCAGGCCCACAGCAAAGGGTGCTGTGAGTGATTAGTGATGTCTGCCCCAGGTGCCGGCGGGACAGACAAGAGACGCGTGTGTTTCCAACTTCTGGTGGTTACGGGAAACCCTGCCTCACTGGGTTCCACCATGCCCTCCAAACCAGCTGCCTGTGTGAGGCCCAGAAGTCACCCTGACCCTTGCATAGGCCTCCTTTCTGCCAGGGCCACAAGGGGCAGTGTGCAAGCTGCCCAGAGCCCCCACCCGACAGTTTGCAGGTGCACACGAGACAGAAGCTATCCACGTTTTCTCTTCCTGGGCTACAATGGTAAGGATACTAAGGGACCCGCATCAGGGTGGTCCCAGCAACGAGAAGGGAAGGGATCCTGCCAGGTCTTCCGCTTTTCAGAACACAATTTTTATTCTGAGATAACTATAGATTCACATACTATAGAGAGATCTCCCTACACCTTCGTCCAGGTGTCCCCAGTGGTTACCAACCTGCAGAACTGCATCATTTGTGGCTCTCCCACGTGAATCTGAAACTTCCCCACTTTTGGTCAACGTGCGTTTTTCAGGCGAGGGGACTGAACTCCATCTCTCCCTCCACCAGGTGCCAAGGCCAGCAGACCCCACAGCTTCCCATTGCTGGCTGGGTCTCATCCCTCAAATCTCAGCATGTGTGTCAGCCCCTCCGAGAGGCCTCTCAGCCCCCGCCCAGCACACGCCCCCAGGCACAGTCACGTGACCCTGGCATTACCAGCGCCTGAAACTACCGCCTGCTCCCGCGTGAGCGCCTGAGCTCCGCGAGGACTGGCACAGACCCTTTTCGGTCGCCGCTGTCCATCACCAGCTGCCTCAGTGGCACACAGTAGGAGCTCAACCATCTGATGGATGAACATGCAACGGCCAATTCCCCAAACCCTGGGGCCACCCTCTTTCCCTCCATAAACTGCACGTATGCAGACACCGGGCTATTTTTAGCTGGGGGTTATGGTACCTGGAAAGCTGCAGTTGGGAATGAATGCTTGAGCAGAATCTGAACAAGCCGGGTCATTTCTGTACCCTGCCCCTGAGCCAGGAGACCAGCTCCACCATCAGTGCGTCACAGGATCTTGGGCAAGCTGTTTCTCTCTCGGCCTCCGTGTTCTCATCCATAAAATGGGGAAATGACACCCAGGTCACCCTGCAAACCTAAACACGAACTCCCCACTGATAGAGGCCCAGGTCCTGGGTCCTCCTGGAGTATCGGGGGTGCCAGCTGCCTGCCCAGAGGGGTCCCCCAAGACCAACCTCCAACTGCCCCTCCTGACAAAGAGGTGCAAACAGTGACAGGAAAGCAGGGCTCCTTAGCGAACAGCCCACTCTGAGAAGACCCGCTGACGGGGTGGAGCACAGCTGCTCTGACTGGCTGGCACCCCCAATCCTCCATCAAAAAAAAAAATCCCTGCCAAGCCCCCACTGCCTGCGAGAGTCAGTGTTCCCAGTCGCCAGCAGAAACCAACTTCTCCTGGAAGAAGAAAGGTTCAATTGATGAGCTATAAATATTTCTGCTAAACGCTGCCGCGGAGCTGGGCCCTGTGGATGAGCAGGCCCCACTGAAAAGGAAGGCGGCCACCAGATTTGTTTCGAATTATGAAAATAGATGTTGTCTCCCTACCACATCTGTTTTGCCTGACAAATGAGCAGCAAGTCGCCTCCTAAATAAGGCAGCACAGCAAGGCCGTCTTGAAACTGCAGCTTCCCCAAGAAGAAAAAAACAAGGCCAGGCCTCCCAGATTTGAGACTGAGACACGAGACGCTTTTCAATCTCATCTCTCAAGCTGCAGGCTCTCGGGGCATCTGTGCCACGCACATCCTTAAGCTCGGCTTTCAAAGCTCACATCTCCCTGTGTGAACCGAAGCTGCTTGTATTAGAGGGAATGGGGATCCCGCTGCTCTTTAAAAGGAAAAAGAAGACCAGGAGACATATGATCAAGTATAAAAAAAAAAATGCAAAAAAAAAAAAAAAGTCCCCCCAAACTCAAGCCAAGAGTGCATTTTTGATGTACTGAAAAAGGCCAGTTTTTGGAGTGAACATCAATACTGGTGGCACTCGTTTCTCTATGCCACGATGGCTTGGTGACTGGGTTAATATAATCATTTTCCTTTAATTACTCCAAGACAGACCCAATTACAGCACAGACACGTCTGCCAGCCTGAGGATATCTAATAACCCATCCTTCTTAAGGACCATTCCTGCTCGGGAGCTTGGAGGAGGGAGAAGGGTCAGCAGTGTATCTGCACACAGTACAAAACTGGTGATGTGCACGAACCCGCGTCCCCTGCATCGGCAGGCGGACTCTCAACCACTGCGCCACCAGGGAAGCCCTCTCTTTTAGTTTTAAAAAGGTCCCTGACCTTCATTTTGGATTTTTCTCCTTCAAGACGTATGTTATAGTAATGTGGGAGCGGGGAGAGACCCCAATGACTGTGGAACTCAAAATATTACAGTTCAGTCACAAATCAGAACTGATAGATCTGGACTTACAGAATTTCAGGCTAAGGCGATGACCAGGACAGGCTTGGAACCCCACAGCGGTCCAGTTCTCCTTCGCCCGTTGTTGAGCTGCTCGCACAAAGCCGGTAATAAACCAGTGCCGGGGTACAACGGGAGGAGCAGCGTCACAGGCCCCTCTGCCTGTGGGTTTTGTCTGTTTGGGGGAAGAAATGAAAGGATCGGGCCGAGAAGCCCAGAGTGTTTTGGGTACTTTATCTCCCATCTCCTGCGGATGAAATGTCCAATCCCCCCACCACTCAAGGAGGCAGATTGATATGCTGGATTTGCTTGGGCTGGCAAAAATGAGATGCATTTCAGGGATCCCAGGAGACATCTGGTCAGCCGGACGCCTCCAACCCCCTCCCCACCTTTTGTGCCCCCTACCATGTAAAACCCAGAGGGCCGATTCATGACCGCAGGGCGGAGGGTGGAAATTTATGGCTTTGCAGCCAGGTCAACAGCGGCGACCATAGTTTTTTGGGGGGCACCTTGTGGCATTTGGCTGGGGGGGCAGGCAGGGAGGCAGCGCAGCCCTGTCTCCGTCTTACAATTCACCCGCTCCGGACAGGAGGTCTGGTGTCTGCTTCCCTCCCAGCCTAAGCCTAACGTATAGCTGGACTGCAACGCAACTTGACTTCCTACCTAACACCAGCGCCTTGTGGCTGCCCCCAAGGGGAGGGGAGTTTGAGAAGAAGTGCCCCCCCCCAGCCCCGCCTCCAAGCCCAACTTGCACTGCAGGGTCTGGAAACTGCCCAGAGCACCCACTCTCCCTTCCTGGCAGGACAACGCCTGTTTGCAGGTGATGGGTGTCTGGGGGCCGGGGACACTCCAGCCACACAGGCTGCTCCCTGTTCACTGAGGCAACAGTCCCCTAGTTGCTATGGCAAGGAGGTTAATGAATGCATCTATTTCGAATAACTAAAACCTAGGACCCCATTCAAGTCGCCCTGATACTTTCATCCTTAAAAAGCTAACTTCTGGTGTTTCGTTTTATTAGTCTATGCCCCGGGGGCAGGAGGAAAGAATGCCAAAGAGTGATAAGAAGAGGGGGAAGTTGGGGGAAGGGATGGGAGGGGTCTCGGCCCACCCTTCCGAGAGGAGAAAACCTGGATGTCACTTTCTCTCTTTTTTTTTTTGGTGGCGGTATAAAATTAGCACAGTCAAGTAAATGTGTTATAAACACAAAGACGCTGCCAGAAGGCGAAGTGCCTTAAGTTAAGGGAGGG
>NW_020173687.1:5205198-5228645 GCF_003031525.2 Neophocaena asiaeorientalis asiaeorientalis | reverse complement strand
GGGAGAAGGTTCTGGGCAGGGGGAGGGCAGTCAGATGGTAGGGGGCGGGGAGCTCTGCAACCTTCCTACTCAGTGTCCCGTAACCAGAGGGAAAAGCCATTTCCCTGCGAACGTCTAGACAGTCATAAAGAGGACAATTAAAGAAAGAAAAAAGCCGCAAGCCCCCGTCGCCCCTCACCTCCCCTCGCCGGGCACCGGGTGCAACCCGCTCACTGCCCAAACCGGCGAAAAATTATAAAAGCAAGAAGAGGCAGCGTGGGCGAGGGGGAGGCCGGGGCAGTCTGGGCCGAAAACAGTTTATGAGCAAGTGTTTGGAAATTCTGCTTTAAATAAGCCGGTAAATGAATTCAACCTTGTCAGAGCTCTCTCCCTCACGCAGACCAAATATCCCGCTGGCGTGCTGTCTAGACACAGATAACAAAGGACTTTTTACGGCGGCCCGGAGACTCGCTGACAAAGTCGCCATTTAAAGATGCAGTATTGCTTTCTCCGTCGAAACCATTTGTCAGATGGACTTCAATGAAAACGCTAAGTTAATGGTCTGTTTTGGGGTCTGCCGGTGGACGGGGCGGGGAGGGGCTTGGGCCGCCCCGGAGAAATAGAAAACGCATCATCTCTGATTGGGCCGCCCTCCAGGTTGCCTGGAGAAGAGGACTGTACGTGGCCCACCGGCACGTAATTCTCGCTCTTCTTGTTCTAAGAAGCCGGCTGCTAAAATGTTGCTAGCCAGGCTGGGCAGGGTTACATTAAAAAGCATGGGCGGGGGCTGTGGGTGGGATGAGAACTCGTCTCCACCTGCCTCTGTGGGGGGAAAGACACGGAGAATAAATGGGGAGGAGGAATCTGGTGTCACCTCCAACCGTGCATTTTGCAGGAGTGACCCTTGCCCCTGTTGTAGAGTCGCAGCGAAACAGGCAAAAAGTCCTCCCTTCCCAGGCAAGGGCGGTGTCGGGGGTGGGCCGGCCTCAGGGGTGCATCCTTTGGACACGTTCAGTGTACCCCAAACGCCCCCAAAACCAGAGGATGTGCCTCTACTCGGCCAGGTCAGGTCAGAGGGAGGAGAAACTGCACCCAGGCTCGTGGGCTCCAGCCCAGGGCGTGTGCAGGACCTGGGGCGGCCAGACGGGGCGGGTCCCTGACATGGGGTCTCCAGTCTCTTCAATTCAGATTTGCCAACTTCTAGGGGAAGGCCTGGTGCCCACTGGTGCCCAACGCGGGGTCATTCTTTCCATCAACCCTCACTGCCTTCTCTGCCAGGGTGCTGGGTTTCTGTCCTCCCCTGTCTCTCAGACGTGCGGAGTCCAGACCCTGGAGCCAGACGGACACAGAGCAAACCCCAGCTCCACCGCTTTCAGGCTACGTGGCCCAAAGCAGGTTGCCTCTCTGAGCCTGTTTCCCCACCTGTGCAGCGGGGTCCCGGCCACCTGCCCAGAAGGGCTGTCGTGAGGATTAAATGCCCCCGCCACTGGCCCAGCATCCCGCAGGCCCAGTCCCAGGTCCGGGCCTCGCTGCCCTCACCCGTGAAGTGGGTACCGGCCTCCTTCACACGCCGGGAGGAGGAGAAAGTGAGGACACAAGACACACGGTCCGTAAACAAAACACCGCCAGGATTGGGAGGCTCACCGATGAAAGCTGTCTACACTGTCCACTGGGGAGGTCAGCGTGCTGATGACATAAAGCGTCAGCAGCCTCCCACGCTGGTCCTTACAGGGACCCTGATCCACTCAAATAAACGGGGGATTGATTGTGGGCTATATGTCAGAGGACTAATGAATGGTTTCTGGTTTTGGTTTCCAGACTCATTTTTAATAACTGCTTTTCCAGAGGCTGCTTCTCCCACAGTGAACAGCCCACAGGCTCCGCCGTCTGTAGGCAGAACCTCTGGTTTCACCCAGACACACGGATGTGGAGGTTCTGCAAGACAACCACTGCCGCGGGGAATATGACACCGGGGTTTAGAACGGTGTTCTCTTTGGTCAAGGGGTTCAACCGAGGCAACGGGAAACGGGAGCCCGCAGTCTCTTGTGCCTGGGACAGGGCTGAAGCTCTGGAAGGATGGGAGAGGCCGGCTGGGTCAGCACGGCCATTTAACAACTGGACCCCAAGGCCAGGGCCACTGGGGATGCGACTTGCCCAGGCGACCCAGCCAGAACTAGAAAGAACCCAGATACTTCGTGCACTGGTGAGTCCCTCCTGCACACACCTGCTGCCACTCTCATCTGGCAACCACAGCAGACGTTACTAATCAATGACTGCACATTCTCCGAGCCCAGCACAGGCCTCTGGGAGCCTCCTGTCCCCAGTGTCCCAGGAAGTAAGTGAAATGTTCTCTGCCAACTCTTTTCCAAACACAGTCGTGGGGAGTCTTTGACCTGAAAGGAAATGATAAAATACGGGCAGGAACTAGGAGAACTCCTGCAGGACCAGGTCCGGGGCAGCTGGGAGGACCACTGATGGGCTGGGCCCCAGGGATCACAAACACCCACAGAAACGTCCACCCTCTCTCCACACCTTTGCCCACACGGGTTCCTACTCTGCCTGCCTCTCTCCATCCTGTTCTGCTTTCCCGAACTCATCTCAGACCCCCAGGGCCTCCCAGAAGGCTCCTAAGAGGCTGGAGCAGCTCTCTCCACCAGTGGAGGAAAGTGTCCAGGGGCGGAAACCAAGTTCTCCTCACCAGGCTCAGGGACAGCCTCTGTCCCTGACCATTCTGGGTCCTGTGTCCCTCTGTCTTGCCCTCAGCTCTGAGCACCTTGAGGTCAGCCTAGTGGCCTAGGTCCTTCTGTAACCTCTGTCTTCACCATAACCTTGAGCCCATCCTCCCTCCCCTTATACCCGGTCCGACCGTCATCCCTGGTATCATGGACCTCGACAGGACGGCCCCTCGCTGCGCCCCCGCCTCAAGCCCGTTCTCCACTCTGCAGCTGGAGATGGGCGTCCACTGGACCCTGTTACCCGCCCCCCTCCCCTGCTCTAAACCCTTGCAGGGCTCCCCGGTACCCAAACTCCCCTGAAACCAGGCGAGATCAGACCCCATCCTCCCAACTCTAACGGCCCCCTCTTCACCCATCAGCTCCAGCCACCATGGTGGCTTTGAAGGTCCCAAAGGCACTGCACACTTTTTCTGGCTTCAGCAGGAAATCTTCATCCCTGAGATGAAATCCTGCTTCTCCTTCCCCAAGGCTGGGCCAACAGGTACTGGTGGCCTGAGTGGGTGAAGAGCGCCATGTGGCACCCCGATTCTGGGGGCCTCCCCCCAGCACAGCAGAGCTGGGAGGGGCCTCCTGGTGAGAACACGCCATTCAGAGAGGGCAAGCGACTGGCTACATCACACAGCACCAAGTCCTGGCCCGAGCCGAGCCCCACTGGCCTGACTCCCATCCTGGGCATGTCGCCCCCCACCCCAGCCCCAGGCCTCCACGGCTGCCCCTACCTCCCAGTGCCATCCTCCACTCGAAGATGCTTCTCTTCCTAACTGCGATGGCCTCTGCCCAGGCTGCCTACTGCCTCTGAATTCCCCAGGGGAGGGGGCTCATTCCAAGACTGAACGATGTCACAATCACCAACAGCAAGAGGGATGGCACTCACTTGGTGCCAGGCAGGGAATGTGGACAATCTCATGTGTGTCCCCATTTCACAGATGAGGCAACCGAGGCTCTAAGTGGTTACAGACTTTGCTAGCCAAGAACCAGGCCTAGAACCTGAGCTTCAAACTGGAGGCTCTGCATCTCTCCTCAGCCAGTGCCAGCTCCCAGGCAATGAGCTTCCTGTCACCGAAGGCCACAGGACACGGTGGCTTTGGGCTCCCACCTTAGTGATGTTTTGGTCGGCCCCACCCTTGACGAAGCACCCAGACATCGGGAGCGCCCTGGGCAGGTGGCAGCTGGAGGCCGGGGGATGTGGTACGGCTGTGTCTCTTCCCACGGGGTTTCTTGGTCTCAGGCCGGGCCAAGCACTGCCCTTGGGACCTGGCTGGCAGCCTGGCCCAGATCTCCTGGCATGGGCCGCAGGACTTTATTTAGACAGCGTCCGCTGGGCAGCTTCGGGCGCACAGGCCCAAGGGGGCGTAGCTCCATCGGGTTTCACGGCGCGTCTGCGCCGGGAGCGGCCCCCATCGTTATAAATCGGTGCATGTTTTGCTGGGAGGCTGGTCACTGGCCGAGCAGGGGAGACAATGGGCTGCCTCCTTCACCCACTCCCACCCCTTTCTTCTTTCGGGGAAGATTTCTTCCTGCCTCGGCCCAAATCCCACTCTCTGGGGCCTCTCCCCAACCCCTGACCCTCCAGAACAAAAGGGAGCGTGAGTGTCTAGACCGCCAGTCTGAATGTGAGAAGGGGGCATTGTATGACCAGGACGGAGGCCTGGCCTCCCAGGCGGAAAGGTTGGGGTGTAGGGGGGGCCGGGAGGGGCGTGGTGAAGGCCCAACACCTCTCGGGTCCCCTACGCTCGCTGCCTGTTCCTCCTGGGACAGAGATGTGGCCAGAGCTCAGCCCTGAGGATCCAGCCTGGGTGGCTGCCAAGGCTGGACATGCCATCTCCAAACTAAATGCAGGGAATTCCTTAGCCTGTCACTAAAAAATTAATTCACTCAGGGAGCTAATTCACAGGAAAGCCGCGGAGCAGTGCCCAGGCGTGGCCATAAATGTCAGCTGTTTATCTTGATCAGTTTAGAAGCTTCACGTGTATTTTGGGCTGAGGGGACCAGGGTGGAGAGTCCCCAGCAGGGACCCTGGCGTCTTCCAGCATCTGGAAGGCCTTGCTCCGAGTAGGGGAGGGGACGTGTTCCTGGACACCTGGGTGGTGAACACTGGCTGTGTGACTCCATGTTCCTACTCACCCTCTCTGGGCCTCTGAGACACCTTGTCTGTAAAAAGAGGCTCGAATAAGATCTGTGGTTTTTCAGACCATGTTTCACCAGCAAGGACCTTCAATTCAATGAAAGTCTGACCCAGGAGCTTCGCGATATCAAATGGATACAGAAGCAGCACTACTCGGCCGATGTGAGCCCCAGAGGTGAGAGGCTGTGTCTCCCATAGCAGCTGAGGTCCAGCGGGCGCTGGCCCGGCCTCTCCAATGGCCATCAGAGGTGAAGGTGCAGGCTGCTGTCCAGGCAACCAGCATCAGCAGGAGGTCCCCAGGCGGGCCTCAGACCCCATGTCTCGGGGTGGGGGGGGGAGACGAGGCACGGGCAAGCTGGAGGGGACGTCTTCCTCCCCCTCGCAAAAACCGCTGCAGGGGAGGGGGCTGCACCCATCCCTCCAACCACTGCTACCTGCCCTTCATCAGCCTGCAGTGTAGATGCCTGGAAACAGACCTGCGGAGTGAACTCACCTCCACGTGATGGGGCTGTGGGCATTTACACTTTTGTCTTTGTCATTTATCAAATTCTTGGAATTTTTCTTAAATAAGGAGCACATATCACTTTTCTCTATCAGAAGAACCAGGCTATTTTCACTGTGAAATCAGCATTATCTCTTTAGGGCTGGTATACATTGCTCTGGGCGTTCCGAGGGGTCCTTCTGGAAATACGAGCAGAAGCTTGAAAAGCAAGCACACAGGTTAGCCCTGTGACTCCACTGCCTGGCATCTATCTGTTCTAGGAAACCTCAGAGAGGGGACAAAGGCTTCAAGGCCAGCCCTGACCCACTAGAACCCCTGGGGATGGGCCCTGGATGCCAGCATTGCTGGGGCCCCAGCTGATAAGAATCCAGGACTCTGTGTTCTTGAATCTGTATCTCCTCCAAGAAAACCTATAAAAATGCTGATTCCTGGCCCACCCCAGGTTTCTGGATCAGTGCCCCAGAGGGAAAGTCGCGAAGCTCCTCTTTTTCAGCTCCATATCTGAGTTAAGAACAAATGCATGTGATAAAACGGGCTGCACTGGTCCCACAGGATAACCCCAGTTTACGAGGCTGATGGAAAAGCAGAGGAAACAGAGAAAGATGGTCCCGGGCCCCCACTCCGCCCGCCTCTCCCTTTTCCTGTGGGACTTTGGAAAAGCTGTTACACTTGCATTGGTTTCCTTACTTCCTGTCTGCCCCACTCAAGTGAGTCTGCCTTTTACATGGCTGTGAACTTCCAGAGTCTTAGGCCCAACACATAGTAGATGCTCAGTAAATGTGTCAAATGAATTCACGAGTGAAGGAATGAAATATTCCGGCAAACTACCCATCAGTAAGGTTCCTAAATGAGCACAAAATTACAGATGACACACCCACCCCATCCAGCCTTCCAGTACCCCTAGGATGGGCCAAGGGCTCTTGCATCCACAGATGGATGCCCCAGAGATGCCTTGAGTGGGGCACTGGTCAGGAGCCCTGGGCAGGCTCTGTAGGGGAAGGGGCGGATTCAGGAGAGTCAAGGTCCCCAGAGGTGCTGCAGGGCTGAGTCATCAAGGGTCTCTGGGCTGGTAGACGGGAAGGTGAAGGAGGTGCTGGGGGAGCCCAGGCTGGCAGGCCCATGGGCAGGGTCTGGAGAGGTCCCCTTGAGGCAGCAGCTCCTCCCATCCCCCAGAACTCCTCTCCTGGTCCCTCAGGGGTGGGGGAAGGGCGAACATTTCCCCCAAAGAAATCACTCCTCTGCTGTGGAAAACTAACAGGTCAGAGTGGAGGTGGGCAGATGCCCACACCCTCCACACTCCCAGAGCAGGGAAGAAACCGGCCCGAGGCTGCAGAGCAAGCTGGGGCCAGGTTCACGTCTCCTGGTCTCGGTTTTGTCCCTGACACACATACAACACAGGGGCCCAGACCCACCTCGCTGGTGCCCATAGCCTCAACTCTAATGCCGCCCCGACTGCACGGCCGTGGACAACTGTGCCTCTACTTCCTCTGGCGAGTGGGGTGAACACAACCCTGAGTGTGCCTGGGAGGGGCTGGTACCTGTAATCTCACGGGAGAAACCTCTCCCTGGGTAGAACTCCTACTCATGCCTCGAGGACCCGTCTAACTTTTCCCACCGGAGCCAAGGGCTTCCACATCACTCTCCCCTCCCTTCTCACAGGCAGGTCCTGGGGCGGGTGTAGCCATCTCTCCCTCAATACTGGCCACGTCTTAAACCACAGAAGAGGCTGCATTTCCGAAGCATCTACGAGGCGCCCATTGCTCAGCTAAGCATGTCTTCTCTCCTGTAATCCTCACTACGACCCCATAACGTGGGTGACTCTCACCACCCCCACTGTGCAGAGGAGGAAGCAGAAACTCCGAGACCAGGAGCAAGCACCAAGGACCCTCTCCTAAGCTGCGGCGGTCAGACCCATGCCCTCTGCTCCTTGGGTCTGGGTCCTCAGTGACCACTCACTCCCCGCATGCCGGGCCTGGCCTCACCAAGGGCTCCAAATGCTGCTGCTGCCGCTTCAGGGCGGATCAGATGTGCCCGTGGAATCATGGGGGTGGGGCGGATAGCCACGGGGCAGCCAGGAGAAAGGGTCCTGCCCCCCAGAAGCCCCCTCCTCTGCTCCTTCAGGGAAGCCCGGTCTCCACCTGGCTTGTGGCCGGCAGGGGATGACATGGCCACTCCTGGCCGCAGGAGGAATTCCTCGAGGGCTGAGGCTGCCAGATGGAGCAGAGGCAGGACGGCTCTGCCACGCCGGCTGGCACCGCTAGCTCGGCACCCACTGGCAGGGTGGCCTGCGGAAGCCTGGAGGCTGGGGCCCCTCTGTCCGCTGCCGCCTCACCTGGACACCCTCCAGGGTGGAGGGAAAAGGCAGAGCTCTGGGAACCCCAGGCCACCATCCCTCCTTCCTACTGCTGACCTGCAAGGTTGATGAGATCCTTGGCCGAGCCCGTAGCCCACACGGATACATAAGCGGAGCTGAAGCCACGCTGCTGGGATTCAGGTCCCGGCCCTGCCCCTCGGCAGCCACGAGCCCAAAGCCCGGCGCCCTCTCGACCTCAGCACGTGTGCGTCTGTACACGGGGACTAATGATCTTCGTCCTGCCTGCCGGGGGCGCCGGGAGGATCCCACATCACAGGGAGAGTCCTGGGCCGCGTTCCTGGGGACACGGTGGGGCTAAGTGCTGCAACCAACTGTTGATTTAGTCCTTGCTGTGGTTTGAGGTCTCGGGGGAAATGGTCAAAGCAAAATGTACCCAGAGGGGAATCAGGGCCCAAAGAGGCAGCACAAAGGCCAGATGGGGCCCGAAGCAGCGGTACCACGCCGGCCATGCTCACCTGTGAGCAGGCCGGGTGCCTCTGCCCCTGCATTCCCGCCCAGGGGCCAGGACCGACGGATGCCCGCCGCACACCAGGATCTTTCACATTCCAGCCAAGCTGCAATGCCTCTGTGGGCTGCAATAAAAATTCCTAGACAGGTAGTCAGGGACGAGGCGGGCCCCAGATGAGCAGGGAGGGCAGGGACCAGGGCCATGTGCTCTCCGCTGCCCCACGGGTAGGGTCAGTGGGTTCAAGGAGCCACCTGTTTGCCCTTTCCTCTCAGTTCTTTAGGACCAGACCCAGGCCCAGGGTCTGAGACCTGGGGTCCGGGTGCGGGAAGGTCTCCGAGTCAGGGGCTCTTTGGGAAGAAGCCTAGCTCACACCCCAGCTAGAGCAGCCTCACGGGGTCGGGCCCCCAGGGAGCCTTGACACCACTAAGAGGCTCAATTCTAGTCTCACGCGGGGTCTTCAAACAGCTCCCGCCACCGTCTGTCACATGCAAACTGTTTTTTTTCTTTTTTTAACACTGATTGATTGATTGATTTTTTTCTATTTTTTTGGCCGCAACACGTGGCAAGGCGGGATCTTGGTTCCCCGACCAGGGATGGAACCCACGCCTCCTGCAGTGGAAGCGCAGAGTCTTAACCACTGGACCGCTAGGGGATTTCCACATGCAAACTGTTCGGAAAATAGGAGAAATAAGCACAGCTCTGCCAAACCCCAAGCCAGGCAGGTGGCAGAGCTTCCCCCAACGACGGGACATGTCCCAGCAGCGACCAGGTGATGCTGGGGGCATCTCAGCCAGAGGGCAGGAGCCCACACCCCCCGCGAGGCCCCGGCCGGAGCTGGACCCACCGGGCCCTGCGCTTCCCTTTCTTCCCACTGTGTCTCCCTCTCCCCAGAGCCGAAAAGGTGCATTAGCAGGCTACGTCATAGATCACAGGTCTATTCTGCAAAACATCCAATCATTTCAGGCAGTGCGGGGCAATTAAGTTAAGGAGATTTTTCCCATTACAAAGAAAGAACGTAGAAATCTTGATTCAAACACACACCGAGATCCGGATGACACACAGCTGTGCGGGGCAGGTCGTGGACACCCCGGCCCCAGGGCACTCTTGTGCAAACCACGGCCCTGAGATCTGGTGGGGCAATGGGTTTGCTTCTCCCCACTAGCACCTTCCTGAGGATAAAGCTGGAGCCCGTCACCTGCCGGAAGCTGCTCGGAGCTGTCTGTCTGGGGGAAGGATGAGAGTTTCCCCTCCATCCATAACTCTACCCATGAACCTTCCCCTCGGGTTCCCGCCCATGACGCGACCCCGTGACCTAGATCTCATTAGAACTGAGTTGACCCCGACCTTCAAACGGCCGGGTGACCTTAGAGGGGCAAAGAGCAAAGTGCTGCAACTCTGCAGGAGGTGCCGTGAGTCTGTAATTGCTTATTAAAGACCCCCGAGGACTCCTCGGGGCGCGCATCTTAAACATCACGTCAACCAGCCTTCCTGACCTTTGCCATTTCCAAATACCCCGTTAAAGGAACTTAAACTCCTTGATATTTAAGAAAAATAAATACTCGATCGACCGAGTTTTACTACTTAGCCTTGTTTTAAACAACACTCATGAAGTCAATGATGTGCTGTCTTTGCTTGCTCCGTTCTTCCTTATTTACATTTAACGTACGTTAACCTAAGACTATAACTATTAAATATGAAATACCCGTCCGCATGCCATCTAAAATTTTCTCACGGGCTGCCAGCTTGCTTTGGGTCTGCTGATTTCTTTGACCGTACCAGGTCAGGTGCTTATGACCCAAGTGGTGTCAAGGGGTTCCAGATCCAGCTCGGCCAATTATCTTCGTGTGCCGCTGGGCAAGTGACTTCTGTCCTCTGAGCCTCAGCCTGACCGTCTGAAAAACAGATCTAGTAACGGCAGCTCCTGCAAAACTGCATGTAGCATGGTGCCTGGCATTCACTAAATACCTGGAGTGAGCTATGTGTTGTCACGTACAGCCCCCAAAATTCAGAACGCTTACTAACATCCCCATTTTACAGGCGAAGAACTGAGGCCTGGCGGCCACAAAGCTGGTAAGTAACACAGCCATGTTTCTGAACTGGCACTTGGCCTCTGAAGCCATTCTGCGGGTATCCTTTTCTTCTTCAGGGAATGCTCGAGTCCCAGTGTCGGGGACCCCGTCTGCCAGCTGCACACTCTCCAGTGAGGCATGCCCCAACCCCCAGGACATACAGCTCCATCCCGAGGTCCAAGCCATCCGTCAGCCATCAGCCGTCAGGAACTCAGCCTGGGTGCTCTCTGCTTGAGTAACCACCTCCCCCAGACATGATTCATACCTGTCTGGGGTCACCCACATCCTCATTCCCTGCAAAGGAATGCGGGCCAGGTGAGGCGGGCTGGCGGGCTGGCATCTGTGGCTGGCGGGGCCGTGCCAGGTGGCGGCAGTGGTGTAGCCTGCTGAGTTTCCAAAGCCTCTGCCACCACCCTGAGTCTCCCTGGCTAGGGCTGGACAGATGCCCAGGCCCCAAGTGCCCGTTTATGGGGCTCAGATTCAGGTTATAAAAGCTCTTCCCCACGAAGGCGCCTGGAATTCCACCCTTAGAGAGTCATTCCTCTGGGTCCACATGACCCTTTTACGGGGCTTTTCCCTGTTTGAATGGCAGCCCTGTGGTTCATCCACACAACTGAATGCCGCTCAGAAATAAAAAGGAATCACTACTGAGACACACAACACGGATGGATCTCAAAGTCAGGAGGCTGAGTGAAAGAAGCCAAACAAAAAGAGTGAACAGGGCTTCCGTGGTGGCGCAGTGGTTGAGAGTCCGCCCGCCGATGCAGGGGACACGGGTTCGTGCCCCGGTCTGGGAAGATCCCACGTGCCGCGGAGCGGCTGGGCCCGTGAGCCATGGCCGCTGAGCCTGCGCGTGCGTCCGGAGCCTGTGCTCCACAGGGGGAGGGGCCACAGCAGTGAGAGGCCTGCGTACCGCAAAAAAAATAAATAAATAAAAAGTAAAAAAAAAAGACTGAACATACAGTGTGACTCCATTTACGCAAAGTTCTCCACTCAGAAAATTTAATCTCTGAGATTCTGTGATTGAATCTGCAGTGACTGCCTCGGTGAGGGGCAGGGTGGGGCAGGGGGCCGGGTGCTGAGACGGAAGGTCCCTCGTCTCCATCTGGGCACCTGTAACATGCACAGACACGTGCCAAACCTCATCACAGTGCACCCTTACGTCTGTGCACTTTCTGTCTATGAATTATCCCTCAACAGACACGTCACGGCAGGGGAAGTGCAGGTCCCAAGAGGAAGTTGAACAACTGAAGGGAAGGGAAGGGACAGTCGGTGAGGTCTGACTGGGTCTTTGCAGCGCCTTCCTTCCCACAAGAGCCTCAGGGTTCAATTAAGCCCGTTGTACAGAGAACAAAATTAAGAAGGGAGGGGAAGGAAAGAAATGGTAGGGGGAGAGGTATGAGCAGGGCTCATCGGGGGCTTCCGTGATGAAAAATTCTTGTGTCTGGAACATTCCGCCTTCAACTGCAAGCCCACCAGTGCCCTGTTCCCGCCTCTGCGTGATTCTCCCTTCCACCCCCTGGGAAAGATACCCTTCAAGAAGAGACGTGCCACCCCTGGTGAAGCAGAAAGCCACACGTTGGTAGCCAAGAACCCAGAATGCAAAGGTAGGGGCAGCTCACGCTGAAGGGTGGGTCAAAGGCGTGTCCGGCAGCCACAGGGGGCAGAAGAGGAAGCCAGGACGCTAGGTGCCCAGCCTGATCCTGGTGAAACCGGGTGCCCCTACCATCCCCTGAACTAGACGGTAACTTACAGGCCCTGGGCCGCCACTCCACCCACCAGACCCCAGGCCTTCCCCTGCACCGCAGCTGGCAGAGGCCTCAGGGGTCGCTCGGCTGCTGGAGCACCTGGCCTGGAAGGACAGGACGGGTGCTGGAAGATGAGGCCGACGCCAGGGCTCACGGGCCCCGCGGTCCTGCTGCCCAGCTCAGAGTGACGCGTGCAAGTGTGAGCTCCGGCCTGGCTCACACAGAGTCCCGCCAGCCTGCTGTCCTTACGATGACGACGTTATTAGTGGCAGCGCTCTGATTAGCCACAGAAAGGCTCCAGGTTGAAAACTAGCCCGGATTTCCTTTCCCTCGACTGAATCTCAGTTTCTCCATCTGTAGGCACGGGGTGGGGGCCAGCCCAGCGGGGCTTAACCACAGCCGCACCCTGGAAATTAGCCGGGGAGCTTTAAGAAGCCCCACTCCTGCCCTGGGGTGTGCCTGAGGGTCAGGGTTGCAGACCCCCCAGGGCTTCCATGTCCAGCAGGATGGAGAAAGGCTGTTGAGAAGGAGGCTGGAAAGGGACCTCAGTCCTAACGCTCTCTGGACCCTCTCCTCGCGCCCTCTCCCGAGGCACCCTTCTTGGGGAGCCCAGGCCCTGCCCAGCGCCCCACAGGTCACCATGACCCTTTTCTCCCGTCAGCTGCAACCCGACACGGGACAGATTCCTGCTCTCGCTGGCACGGAGCCCCGGGATCGTCGCCGGTGACCATTCCAAGAAGGGGAGCGTGTGCAGGAGGGATGAGCGGGACGCAGGCCCAGCTGCAAAAGCCCGAGGGCAAAGGCGGAGAGGCCTGGAGTCGGCCACAGCCTTACACGGGCGACAGGCGGTTCTGAAGCTGGGGGGACGGCAGGCAAAGCACAGACTTTGGAGTCCCGCAGCCCAAGTTCAAATCCTGCTCTGCTCCTGGCTGGTGATCTCCGCCCCCTGGCACATGCCTTAGCTCCGCTTCCTCCTGTGCCAACGGGGTTGCCCCGAGGGCGTACACGGTGCTTGGTGAGCGTCTGTGACTGTTGGCGGGAATGGCTGGGGTTCGAAAAGCCACAGTGCCACTAAGGCAATCATCAAGGAAACAAAGTTGCTGGACACTGGGGGCTCACTGCCCGAATACTGACTGCCCAGCTCCTCTCCTTTCTTCCTCTTCTTCCTGAAGCCCACCCCCACTCACTTGGGTCTATTCCAGGAGAGGGTTCAGAGCTCATTTTCACTAGACTGCAAAAGAACGCCACAACATGCATCCCAGGTAAAAATGGAGGCTTCTGTGACATTTGAGTTGGTGACCCTGATTTTAAAGAAAGACAAATGAAGTAATAATATTGGGGGGCTGAGAGTAACATGGGTAGGGGGCTTACTCCAGATCTCCCCATGAATGAGCCCAGAGGATTGGGAGGGACCCAGGCCTGACAGCTGAAGCCGGGGCCTGGGTCCTATCAAAGTGGTGGCACAGCCTTAAGAACTCATAGTAGGGACTGTACCGGACTTGTCAGGCGGCCCAAGGGCCTCCATGTGACATGACGAGCAGATGGGGAGTCGCGGTGGCTGCATGCAGGAGCAGTCCCTCCCCTTCCAGGAGTTCTGCAGCCCTTGCCACTGTCCCATGCTGGGATCGATTAGCAGTGTCTGTCACGGGCAGCAAGGGGAGTGCTGGCTCAGATGCCATGCACTCATCCCTGATCCACACTTTGAAAGTCACAAAGTGGCTCCATAAGTACCAGCTAAATTCTCCTCTAACTAAAGAGTTATAGGAGCTGGGGATCCACAGATACCCGAGCCAGGACCTTATTCAGTGATGCGGAGGACAGGATACAGTGGAGCAAGTCACACAGATGGAGAATCAACCAGACAAGGAGACTTCAGAAGAGAAATGGCCACAGGAAGAAATAGTCCTTAACTAAACATAAGCAACTTCTGGGTTATGCACTTGCAGGCAGGGCCCAGATCCACGTGGATGATTGGAAGTTGGACTCATAATTGCACCTCCGCGCCATGTCGCAGGCGACTCTAATTACCCTCTAGATGGGAGGATGGTGACCATTTTATTTAGGGCGAAAAGTAACTAATAAAATTAGACAAAATTAGCAGCTCCACGTGTAAGTCCTCACACGCTACAGATTAATGCAGAGACCTGACAACTGCAAACATCTGATAACTGTCCTTGTTAGAGAAGTGAGAGGGGGGACGGGAGTGGTCCCTGACCCTTAAGCCTGGATATCTGAACTACCCCGTGGTGAACCTCGTGGATAGACTTTTTTAAAAGGCAACGTTCTCTGCATTTGTGGCTTTTGGGTTGAAAGCCTGCTCTAGGTTTGCCTGGGGGTGTCCCTAGATGTCAGCCTGCTTCAGAGATTGGGATCCACAAAACACAGGAGAGATACACCCGAGATAGGAGTGCATTTAGCTGTGGTCCATCAGGACGATCAACAGCAGCAAATGGAGGGGTGTTCAAAGGGCTGGTCGGTGTCATGTCATCGGCTATACTCACCGATGTAATTGACACCCTTTCCATCATCTCGAGGCAGCCACCTCTTTCTCCCGTACCATAAACAGATTAGAAAAAATTGTTTCCCCTGTGGCTGTGACCCCCATCGGCTGCTCAACTCTGCCCCGTATGAATCATTCCCGGCTCACCGCGACTGGGTTCTGAAATGACTGGACGATAACGGGGCAGCACAGACACCAATAAATGAATCATGCCTTCCACAAGACCAAACCTTTGGCTTTTACAGACACCAATTTACAAAGTAGAAAGAAAAGAACAAAGAAATTACTCAGGGTGTTTGCGCAAAGTTGATTCATAGGTTTACAGAATTATTACCGACTAAATTATTTTCAGGAAGGCGATTAGACCCGTGACCAGCTACAGGACCTCAGCCTGAATTCTCAGACTTGGGAATTCGCAAACTGGGGCAGGGGCAGATACCAAATTCCTGCAGGGCTCCCCAGGCTGAATGGACCCTCCCTGCCTCCTTCACTTTCTACTTTCTTCTGGAGGGTTATTTAAGACCTTGATGAAGCCTTTCTGTGTAGCCACGTGAGCTGGGTAAAGGAAGTACGCATGTACGCACTTAGTTTTACTAAACGTCTTGGTATTGACTTTTATTTTTTATTCTTGAAGTGCAGCAACTATAATAGACCATACAGATTCTCCCTTCTGTGATCGGGATTTTGAAATACATTATCTACAACCACCAGACTCTTCCACCATCTCTCAACTGACGTCCACTGGAGGGATATCAGAGCAGAGCTACTCTACCTGCTATAAAGCTTAGGCAGATGGAGAAATAGCACTTGCTAGGGCCACGTGCAAATTCTGAGCCCCCCCAATGTAAATGTGGCCTCTGGGACGAATCACCCCACAGGGCTTGGGTTGACGCTGTTGGCCAGGCATTCGAACACTATAGGGCAGCTTTAGCACAGTCTGAAAGCACCCCCGTCAGGAATGTCTGACCCTGGTGGGCAAAGTGACATAAGCGAGAACAAAACGGAGCTCACGCCTGGCTGACGCTCTAGGGCAGCCCCACTTACCAGCAGCTGCCCGGACCCTCTCAGGCAAAGCAAGGCAAGGGGAGTGACGGGGCCGTCCTGCGGAATCTACTTTAGATGAGTAGTCAGCAACCAGGTACCCAAGACCAGCGGGACTGAAGAAACCTCTTTGGGGAAAGGGCAGTTTGCTTTGCCCAAAATGTGCAGGAAAACTGACTGAGCTGCTCGTTTCTATTGCTTCTGAGGACAGAGCCTGGGAACCCTGGTTTTACCTCCTTGGGGGAGCCCAGGGCAAAGCACACCTGCAGGGGGTGTGGTTCCCGCTGTGGCCTCCAGTCGGGGGACCTCAGAGAAGTCTCCTAGCCTTGGGTGGAACGCACATGTCTTAAAATATTCTGCATATTTTATATTATAAATATAAGTCTATATATGTATGTATTTTTTATACCCAATGATATGCGGTTTTACATATTAAAGCACATATTTCTGTATTCTTAACCACTGACACCCACACAGATCCACAGCTGGATCTGTCACTTGTGCCTGCAACCGCAAAGCCGGGGATAGAAACATCAGCTCCTGCAGACCTGAAGGACCTACAGAGACTCTCCTATCCCTGAAGCGTGACAGCGATGATAGAAGGTGACAGATCAAATGCCGGCAGTTACAGAACCTCCGTGTCTGCTCCCAGCAGCCACGGGGGTGACGAAGGAACACCATAAATCCACTCTTTCACTCACTGCTTCATTGTTTACTGAACATCTACTCTGTGCCAAGATCATGCGAAAGTTGTACGCATCCTAAGTAGAACCTGGCACAGCTGCCCCCAGCCCCATCACCACCGAAGTCCGTATTAGGGGTAGAAGATAATGGGACCGTTTCTCCAAACATCAAAGGCAAGTTGGTGTCCTGAACTCACTGTTCAGTGGTTTGAGGTGTATCTGTCCAGCCCCGGGGAGCCCAGCGCTGGTGCCGGGCATGGGGCACCAGGAGACGCTTCCAGAGGACAGTGTAACTTTAACAGCTGTGGCTCAAGGAAGACAGAAGCGAACTTTACCCACAACATTCAGATCCCAGAGCCCCTGGGATTTTACACTTGTTACCAAATAATTAAAACTCTCTTTTCTGCCAGGAGAACCACTTCCCAAACCCACCGAATACAATAATAAATGACTATAGTTAAAATACATCTGAAGGTAAAGAAAATCAGACTCCACATTTCCCAATGCTTTCAACATCCTACAAGTGCATTGCAGAGAATGCACCGATTCTAAGCCAAGTGACCACCCCCTTCCTCCCCCCTCCCACTCCGGTGAAAAACAAATACATAATGGGACTTTGCGGACCGTCAAGAAGATCCGATCGCCACCTGGTTACCTCGGACGGCGAGTCACAGTAGCTGCGTAACTCCTTGCAACCTGTGGGTCTCGCTGTCACATCCGAGCAGACGCCAGCTCCACTGGGGTGACAAATGGATAGAGCGATCAAAAAACCCTCCAAGTCTGAAACAGCTGTGTGCAGAAAAGAATCGCCCTAGAAATCCCCCTTTTGGGGGCGAGGGGCAGGCCCGGCGATGCACCTGTGTCATTTCTAAGCTCTTAGTGGCACTAAAGTGACGCTGAGAGACCCCTTTCTGCGTGGGTTTCGGTACCTGCCCCCCGAGGGAGAGGTGGGGAGAGGGCTGAGGCACAGCTTCCTGCCCCAAACAGTGGAAACGTCACTGGAGCATTCAAAATGTTTTGTGCCCGAGGTGCTTTTCATTGCTGGGCAGTTGTCTTGACAAGCTATGAAGCAGGTGTTAATCTCCCCTCTGTTTTGCAGAGGGGCAAGCGGGGAAGCTTAGGAGGGATCCCCAAAAGGATGGTTTTCCAAGTCTATATCCTGACCACCTCCTGTCCTGCCTGGAATCTTCTAGGAGCCTGCCGGCCCGCCCTGCCCCCTTCCTTCCCCCCTCATACACAAGGTACCAACCAGGCTCGGGGATATAACGAACAAAATGGACCCCAACCTCTCAGCGACCAGAGGGAAGAGAGATGACACAACTCATTACACAACATTCAATACCACGTGATAGGTCTGGAAAGAGACCCACAGGGTGCTCTTGGAGCCCAAACACAGTGACCAGTCTGGGAGCCCGGGGGGCCTCCCCGAAAGACGCTTTGAGGTTGCCCCTGTTTCGGTTTCCTCTCAGCCCTCCTCCCCGAAATGAACTCATTTTCTTGTCCCTGTCCTTACTAGAACGGCAGCCCTTGGAGGGTAGGTTTATCTGTGTAGCTGTCCCCTGATGTTCTGCGGTGCCCAAAGCAGCACTTGGAACAGCGCCCGCGGTGCAGGATGAAGTGCTGAATTACTCAGCACCTACGGGATGCTCTGCCCCACGTAGGCCCCCCGTAAAGTCTAGATCTTCATCATCTCACCCTGGCCAGAAGGCTGGCAGTGCTCAGACCCCGGACGGCCTGGAAATCCTAGGAAAGCTAAGCTATGGTCCCTCCAGGAACAGCCCTGGGCCACTTAGCAAGCCCCTGCCACAGGATCGGATGGTGGTGGTCTGGGGGTGCAGGAAGGAGCAAGAGACAGAGACAGCCTGATGCGGGACACATGTTTGGGGGAGACCTTTCCAACGAAAGTCAGCCAGCGTGCTGTCCGACTGCGTGCTCTGAGATTTCTTTTTCCCTGATGAATGGGAGTCGGTGTGGTGTCATGGGGAAGAAATCACGGGAGCATGGGCTGTGGGCTCAGGGAGCTGAGGTTTGAATCCCAACAGAGCATCAGTTCCTGGCTGTGTGACCCGGAGCAAGTGTCTTACCCTCTCTGATCCCGTTTTTGCATCTGCAAATTGGTGATAGCAACAGCTCTCTCACAGAGTTGTTTTGAAGATTGAGAAAAATGCGTCACTAGTACCTGGCACATAATAAGCTCTTCATATCCAACTAGGAAAGCGAGTGGAAACAAAAACCCATCAGTCACCCTGGAAACAGGAGACAGAAGCTGTTCTGTGGCTCCTGGAAAGCCTGGGGATGCCCCCAAATCTTTCTCAACCCATCCCAGGGTGCTGAAGCCCCTGCTCCTCTCGGCAAGCCATTCTGGGACCTTTCCCGGCTTGGTGACAGACACCTCTACCGGTGCCTGACAAGGCCCTGGCAAGACCCTGCCATGTCAGGGTTTGGCTTTGTGCTGCCACCCAAAGGAAAGTGAAGTCGACGTGACTTCATGGAGGGTACAGCCCACCTGGGGAGGTGGAAGGGCAGGAGCGAAGACGCGGGTGCTCAGAGGTGGAGAAGTGAAACCCACCGGGGAAGAAAAGATCACGGTCTCTTTTTGATGGCTCACCCTCCACCCCTGCACCCTCACTTGTTCAAAATGGAAATGAATTTTCAAAGTGAGAGCCTCAAACCATTTGGAGTTTCTGGGCTGTGTGCTCCCAACTGTCTTAGGAATGGACCCTGTGGGGTACCTGGTGTCAGGGTGGTGCTTCTTCATGGCCACATACCCTCCACCCCCAGAGCCCAGTCTCTGCCCCCAAAGCGGGCTCTGGATTCCAGTGACCCAGCGGGGGACCCTAAGAGATGTCTGGGCCTTCCTGGGCCAAGGGTGGACCTGCTGGAGGTTTGCCAACCAGGGACAAGGAAAATCACACAAATATTCAATTACCTCCACTTTCAAGGTCATGGTACCCACATGGGCCTGTTCGTTCCAACATCCCCAACCAGTGCCGGCACCCCAGCCCCAGGGTGGAGGAACCCTCTTCTGAAGTCCTTCTCAAAAGGCAGAGTGCCAGAGTGTGACCGCTAGGGGACAGGACAAGTGGGTCATCGGGTCTAGTTCACCGCACTGTCACCACCGACTCCCACGAACGCAGAGCCGTGCACACGCCAGGCCACACTCCCCGAGAATCATCTTTGAATCCTCCCAACACCCCAGCACACCGGAGCTGCTGTCACCTAGACCTACAGATGGGCCAAGTGACAGTGAAAGGTGACACAGCCAGCAAGTCTGGGAGTCGGGGCAGAGCTTCCATCCCTCTGGCCCTGGGTCACACTCTTAACCCACTTCAGCCCTCGGGAGAGAGAGGACCTGCGAGCAGGTGAGAAAAGAAGGAATTGTCAGTCCTTAAAATCCAGGAGTTTTACAGCAAAACCTAGCTGTCCAGGTCCTGAGCGATCTGGCCTCACAGGGCCCACGTGACAACGGTGAGCCCAGTGGCAGTGGTCCCTTTAGGCAGGACTTCCGTCCGCCGTTCTCTGCAGCTCCCCGCTCCGAAACAGAGGACACTGAGTTTGCCACCCTGAGCCGTGCTCTGCTGGCCTCTGGGAGGCCCGGGGCAGTGGGGTGCATCCCCTCTGCTCCTCAGGCACACCAAGAGGAGGGGGCACGTGGCACCTGTGGCACCCAGCCCCACCCCTAGCCAAGCATCTTCACACGCACACATGCAGGCACGCACGCGACACCTTTTAAAAAGCACAGAATGTGTCCTCGGCCTTGATCTCCTCAGCACGTGTGCCATACAGGAGCCCAAGGCTGGCAGGAGTACAGTCTCGAAGACTCGGTGCGTCAGAGCTCTTTCTCTTCGCGCGGGACCCCAGATGCCAAGCTGCCTGCCAACCTCTCTCCGGGTGATGACACCTGGAGACAAGGCCACGCGGGCCCTCTGGCTTGGGCGCCCCCCCCCACCCCGCCCCGTGTCCTCCTCTCCAACACTTCCTTATGTTTTAACAATTGACCAAACCATGGACGTTTAAAAACCCTGAGATGAGGTGGGGCAGGTACATGGAGGTGGTACCTGGGCACACCTGAGCTGGCCGCTCTGGGGTTACTGGGGCTCAAGTGCATCTCACCTTGTCCCGAAGTTAAGCAGCCCCCGCCATCCCACCCCGCCAGCCTCCTCTCCCAGGCAGCCTCACACACAGCTCCATCTCCCTCCCTCTCTTTCAAAGGGAGAGTGCATACATTTGCACAACTTATAGGGGAGAAAGTACGTGTGTGTGCACTTTTTTCCTCTGTATTTGTCTCACACGCCCAGAAGAAGCTGTAACCATTCCCAACCTCGAGTGAAGTTGGCCGGAAAGGTAGAAAGGGGTAGCAGCGAGTGTGTGAGCCCACACGTGCGTGTGTGTTGGCCTGGGTGTGTGTGCACACGCATGTGTGTGCCTGTGTATGCGTGTGTGCACAGAAGCCATTAGTTATTCTGTGTCTTGACAAACACTAAGCTCACCCCTGCCCGCAGGACGTGCTGGGAGGTGTAGCTGGCTTAACCCAGACTTCCTGGGAAGCTGTGGCCAACGGCCCGACCTGAGATCCAGTCAAAACTCAGCCTCCTATGGCACCTCAACCTAAAACCCGGACAGTCAGAAAACATGTGCGTTAAAAGTCCCAGGTGAGAGGGTCCACAGGGGTAAAAGCTGGTGCCGGCTGGACGTCCAGAGTTTAACCAGAAACCTGAAATATCAGCTTTCAAGGGTGCCCGAGTCTTTCCTCCTAATAAACGCAAATCCAAGGCGAAACCCGGAAATTTCATCAAGAAGGAGCCCCAATCCTCCCTGCATGGCACACAAGAGGCGCTCAATAAAGGCTAAGTGGATGAGTGGCAGGTGTCACCTTGGGCGATTACAGGGACTGATTTTGGAAAGGGACTGAGGATCGTCTTCTCTCCACTGAGATCTGCCCTCCCGCCCCCTCCAGCCCCCTTGGAAAAACCAGTAACTGATTAAAACGGTGGTTCTCAACCAGGGACAATGCGCCCCTCAGAGGGCATCTGGCAAAGTCTGGAGACATTTTTGGTTGTTGCAACTTGCTGGGGGGAGTACAACCCTGTTCCTGACACCTAGAGGGTAGAGGCGGGGATGCTGCTAAACAGCCAACACACAAGACAACCTTCCCTTCCCTCCCAGCAGGGACTTATCTGGCCCAGGCGTCCTAGTGCTAAGGGTGACATACCCTGGATTCCAGTGTTACACATGCACCGCCCATGTGCCAGACAAGCCACCAGAAAGTTGGGTTCCTATGAGTTTCTGAGTCTCTAGCGTGTGGGGATATTTGTTTGGAATCGGAGGAGAGGTCGGAGAAGAGGAATCCGAGGCTCAGTGGCTCCGGTTGTGTTAAAAAACCAAGCCACCACCATAGACACTGTCTGCAGAGGTGCAGGGCGCAGCCAGGGCAGGGGCACCTCCCAGGACCCTCCAGAAATGCTGCCACGAGAGCCAACAGCTGTCTGGCCCTACAATTCGCTCTGTCCAGAAAGCACAGTTAGCATCTGTCTGCCCCCAACGGTCTCAAGCAGAAGCTGGAGGAGAAAGACAGGGGGTAATTGCTAAGAGATGCAGCAGAACTGAAAAGAGGTCAAAGAATGCCAAGAAAAATGCAAATGTGTGTGCCAAGAGGAATCCTTTCCTCAAAAGTTGCCACATCGAACTCCCTGGCTGTCATCTCCGGTGGGCTGTCACTTGAGCTGGTTGTTTTCTATTCCAAGAACCCTGGCTCTTTTCCGGAATGGTGTATTTTTCCGTGGGGTGAGTTCTGAGAACAGCAAAGTCCCATCGGACAGCAGCCCACACCCTTCGACCCTCAGGAAAGATGGGGGCCCCTAGAGAAAGTCGTGGCAGTGTCTTGTCAAAGAGAAGACCATCCCAGGTATCTGGCTCCCTCAGGGCCGTCCCAGTTCCCATTCTTCCAGGTGCAAAGGAGATGTTGCTGATTTGCTCCAGCCCCCAAGTTCAAGGTGGACCTACTCTGGGGCCCCGGTTCCATTTTCAAGATGGTGTGTGCGTTCCATGAGAAATAACCCTGGGTCTGAGTCTAGCATTGCTTGGGGACCTGGGACAAAGCTTTCCCCTGCCACTTCCCCTCATCTATAAATCGAGGCTATGAACCCCGAGTGTGCCAACGGTCCGCCCAGGTCTGATATTTGGGGCCGCTGAAGACCCACACCAAGGACCCAGCACCATTCGAGGGGCAGGAAGCCGTTTCCCACACTGATGCCTCCAGCCAGACTTTGGAGAGCAGAGGTCTCATCTTGACAGACGGTAGAGTTTTTTATTTCAACCATCATGGTCTCGTTTTTCAGATGAGGAAACTGAGGCCCAGGGGGCTTAACGGACCTACCAAGGGCAACCTCTTCTTTTCTAAAAGAGGAGCCACCTGGACACTGCCCTGCAGACCAACTCCAAATCCAACTTTAACGTTCTACTTGAATCCCCAGCTCAGATCATGAGAAATGCACAGCGACCACTGCCCATTTCTTTTCTCCCTTCAATTTACCCTTCCCTCCTTCCTTCCTTATTTTTGTATAAAGAAACTCCAGGCCTTTAAAGCAGTCCTCATCAGACTGTTTCCGGGAAATCTGATTCGCACTCGCAACGAACTGTTATATTATACCTGTGCTCTAAAGACCGTTTCCCTCCCTGCCCTGGGCTTTCTTCCAGGAAGTAGAGGGCCGTGTGTAAAAAATACACTGAGCCTGATGACTAATGGGCCACCTCAGGGCCAGCTGGAGCGGGCCAGGGTTCCGAGCACTAATAACCTCAAGGGTCCCATTCAGATGCTGAAGCACAGCAGTCAAAACAGGCATCGGACTTAACGGCCTCTCGGTGTCGCGGCCAAAATATTGTCAGGGCTGATTAGCCCAAGAAGGCACAGAAATAAAAATGAATTTTTTAAAAAGTCCTGAACACAAAGAAAGAAGAGCAGAATGTCCGGCCATGCTCAGCCCTCATAATGGATAAGTTCAACCTGACAATGTGGAGCGGGGTGCGGGGAGTTCCCTAAGGCAGTTTTACGGGAGGGGGAAAATAAGGCACCAAGAGTACTTGAGCACCAATCCACTTAGCACCAGCGAGACTCTCCAAACATGTGCGAACATATTTTAATAATATCCTCCTGCATTTCATTAGCCTCCCGAGTTCACAAAGGGCCTTTGGGAAGCAATCTGGTTTAATGCAACTCAATTCCGCAAACGCTGGCTCTGGGCAG
>NW_020173687.1:5203703-5204993 GCF_003031525.2 Neophocaena asiaeorientalis asiaeorientalis | reverse complement strand
GTAATGATGGTGATGGTGGTGGTGGTGGTGGTGATGGTGATAAGTAATGATGGTGATGGTGATGGTGGTGGTGGTGGTGGTGGTGAGGGAGAGAAAGGCTTTCAAGTCCAGGACTGGAGGGAGTGGGGACCGGCAGATGGAAGGACCCACCACCAACGCCAGCCAGCCTGCCCCAGCAGGGCCGGTCATGGGTTATTTTTACCCCTTGCGCCTCACTGTACAGGCTCAGGGGTCGAAAACTGTGGCAGCCGCCTGTGGAAACTGGCTTATGAGTCACCCAGTGACTGCCCTCGCTCGGTGGCGGCTTTTCCTGGACTCCTGGTCCCAGATGGAAGAAGGCTGGCCCCAGCAGGGAAGGGCTGTGTGCCACCCTCGCCTGGGGAGATTAGGGGAGACCAAGGGGACACCGAAGCTCAGAGACAAGAGGTCTCCAAAGGGTAGGCTGGGGGAGGGGGTATAGGTTAGAAGGCAGTCCCCTGGGGGTGCCAGTCAAATGCCCATCCACCCCAGTGTTCACCTGGGTGGGCTATGTGTGACGGACGTCCAGGCTTATTTGTCTCAACTTCTCCGAGCACAGGGCGAGTCAGCGCCAAGCTTCAAACACTCCCCTCCCCACCCTTGGTCCACCTCCCCCTTTCAGAGCAAGGCAGTCCCAAATACAGACAGCCCCAAACTTTGACTCATTTGTAACCACCGTCCCAGCCAGACTGAGCCAAGCTGTCCAGACAGAGGCTATTTATAGGTGCGTCGGGGACACAGACAATCACACAATGACACACACTCAGGATCCACGTTCGCCAGACCCGCCAGAGCTGAGCCCTGGATTCAGACACCTGGACACAAATGGTCCCCAGACCCCCAGAGAGATGCACACACGCAAGAGAGGCACCCAGACCCGGACACAGAGAGACCCTGAGACCCACTCGGGCACACACACTCCTGGGGCAGCCCGCGAGCCAGACACACAGACACGACAGAGAGAGGGACGCCGAGACCTAGACCGAGACACCCAGACACGCACACTCCACAGACGTACGGAAACCCACTCACACAGACCGAGACCCACAGAGCCACGCACGCTCCAGACACACACCCGGAGCCCGAGGCACCGCGCAGGCCAGACAGTGTCTCACACGCCTGACACCCCCCTGCCCCCAATCCAAAGTTGATAAAGAGCCGGCCTAATTGCTCCATCACGACTGCCCTTTAGGGAAATAAAATGGAAACTTCACGGATCCACCCGCCCCAGCCCTCCCGCGCCGGGCGCCCCGCCGCCCTCTCCCCAGCTCG
>NW_020173687.1:5202797-5203643 GCF_003031525.2 Neophocaena asiaeorientalis asiaeorientalis | reverse complement strand
GGTGGCGTCCGGGAAATGGGCTGGTAGCCGGGACGCGCGCTGCCGCCGGGGCTGAGCCTCCGCTGCTGGCTTCCCCCAGCCGAGCGCCTCCGCCGCCGCCGCCGCCGCCTCCTCCTCATTCAAGTCCAAGGAGATCGGGTTTCGCTCCGAGACCGCGGTCGGAGGCAGGCAGACGGTCTGACGTCAGCGCTAGACGGGGCTGCCGGTTCCCACCGCGCGGGGGCCGGGGAGGGGGCGCGCGCTGCGCCAATCCCCGCCGAGGTTCCCCCGCACCCCTTCCCCGGGCCGCGGGGCGGGGTGACGGGGAAGGGGGCGGGCTCTTAAAGGGCCAGAGCAAGGCGGCCCGCGTAGACCCAGGACCCGCGCGGCGGAGGAAGGGCGCAGCGTCCCCTCCCCTACGGGGGTCAGTTAGGAAGCTCTGCCTGGCACAGACCAGGCCCGGGGCAGCGGGATTGTGTCCCAGCCATTGCGGGTGCGTTCCTCCCAACCCGGTCCCCGGGGTCCTTGACCGAGGCTCTCGGGGGGAAGCTTGTCCCCCACCCCTCCAGAGAAGCACGATGTCCCTGGGACTCGGGGCAGGGGAAATTAAGGGAAGGGGGGAGCCCTCCAGGTTACCCATTACCTGATTTCGCAGTAAGCTCCCCGACTCCAGATCTGCAGCCCCAGGAGGCCCCAAGCCCACTGCGCCCCCCGCGCACTTTAACCCGACCGAGAGGAGGTAGACTGGGGAAAACTGGAACTCGCGTAGGCACGCCCGGGACAGCTCCGAGAAACGCCCGGGAGCCCTTGTCATGTAAATACGTGTCCGGGACTCGTAACTTCCCAGCTGGCGGGGCCCCGAGCAAA
>NW_020173687.1:5140113-5202146 GCF_003031525.2 Neophocaena asiaeorientalis asiaeorientalis | reverse complement strand
GTGGTGTACTTTTATTTCAAGTTTTAATTACAGAAGTGCTGCAAGAACACATTCTCCTGGAATTAAAAAGATATTAAAATATTACGTAAGAGGCCCCCCCTCCCTGGCCCATCTCCACATCCTCTCAGCAATTCGGTGTGTCCTCTCCTAGACCCTGCCCGAAATCTCCATTTATTTAACAAGTACTTTTTTACCGTGCGCCAGAAACTTATCAACATGAACGCAATCTGACGCCTACTCTGAGGGGCAGGAATATTATTATCCCCATTTTACAGACACGGAAAATGGCCAGGGGGTCACTTGCTTGGGGTCACACAATGGAGGAGTCTAAGCTGAACCCAGGTCAGCTCCCCACCCTGGCCCCTGCCCAAATATTTTTAGTTCTTTAAATACCCACATATCCCTGTAACGCCTGGAGTTTTCCTAATGAGCAGAGAATACTTTTGCATTTGGGAGGGGTAGGTGTTAAAAGTTACTGGCATTTCCTTTTAATAGCCTGGAACCAGAGCTGTATCTTGTAGAACTCACTGAATGGCAGCCCCCAAAGTGGTGAGGTCTCTTCCCCAAGGGGGCACAGTGATGCCTCTTGCTTTCTTAGGAGGGCAGGCCCAGAAACTTTTTCTAGAGGGTTCGAGCTCAGGAGTGATTGACTGGTGAGGGAGCCAAGCCCAGGGGTCAGGAAGGGGGGAAGCGCTCAGGGCCTACGGTGGAGGGCGCCCCTGCCATGGGCTGGACAGTCTCAGCCCCTACCTTAAGGAGGGGTCGATCTCACCAGCAGGTCCAAGGAAGGAACAGGGGAGGTCTGGCTGCAATTTGACCTCAGCGGTTTGGAGAAAAAGCTGGAGAGTCAGGAACATGCCTTGGGGAGTCCCTGAAATTGTTATCAGGACCTGGGGATGACCTTGAATCCCACTCATTCCCCAAAGGAGACCACCAGCCTTGCCCCTCATTTCAGCCATTCCTTCATTCATTCAATCAACAGACTTTCACTGAGCTCTAGCTAGCCCTGAGTGCCAGGAATTCAGTGAGGCCAGGGGCAGCCCCTGCGCTCCTGAATTCTCTTGCAGCCGATCTGGCCTGTCTGGCAGCAAGAATCACACACCGTTGACTGTCTTGGAAATGAGGCAACATTTTACACAATTCAGGTTAAACTGCCACCAGGCAAAAATAACCAGTTAATTCAGTGGATTAAAAACAAACCCTCTACACTGACCTCTGGTTCATCTGTCTGGAGCAACGGCACTGGTCACATTTAATGAGCACCTATAATGTGACCCCACTGTTTTGATGGTGACACCTGGGACTAGTTAGTGGTCTCCATCCTGGCTCCAAAGCTAGTTCTGCCTGGAGGCCTAATACAGGGTCTCAGTATGGTGGTGGCAACGGCACCTCCAAGGATGAGTGGGACACAATCATGTGATCTTGCTGAGTATCTTCACTTCTCTGACCTCAGTTTCGTCCTCTTCAAAGTGCGGATGCTAAAGGTGCCTTTGCCTGGGGTGATTGTGAGGGGGTGTGGGGGGCAGTGCCTTGGAAGGGCATAAGAAGAGGGCTGAATATATATTAGCAGTTATGCTATCTAATCCTCATGGAACCCCGGCCGGGGAGGCTCTGGCCTTCTGTTGTTTTCACTTTTGCAGACGAGGATATTGACAGTTGGAAAGCCTTCCCACAATGACGGGGCCCCTGGCTGAGTGGGTAGCAGGAAAGGACAAAGATGCTTTGGAAGAAGCATACACTTGACTACCCACACTCACGGGAGGCTTCACGTGTGCCTAGGGCTGCCAGATAAATGTGAATGTCAGATAAACCATGAACAATTTTTAGTATAAGTGTGTCTTGTGCAGTATTTGAGACATACTTATACTGGAAATTTATGTGTTGCTTACCTGAAATTTAATTTTAACTTGATGTCTTGTGTTTTTATTTGCTAAATCTGGCAACCCTTGTGTGCCAGGCATGACCCTATGTGGTGCTGGGAGCACAGTGATGGGGGGAAAGAGTGCGCTGTCAGGCTGGGCACGGGAAGAGGTGATGTGGACTGAGATGGGAGAGCTCACCCTGTTGGCAGTGCGGGTACTGGGAGGTGGCCCACCTCTGCTGGGCCAGCCTGAGTCTGTGGGAAGGAGACCGAAAGTCAGGGAAAGACGTTTCCTTCCTTCGCTCAGTAAATGTGCCTCTATTCAGTGCCAGGCTCTGTGCTGGGTACTAGACACAGGGCAGCAACCAAAACAAACTCCCTACCCTCCTGTGACATCGTGGGAGTCAGGAGAGACTAGAGACAGGCCCGAAAACCCGTAGCTAAACTAGGTTACTTCAGACACGGTAATGATGGGCTCGAGGTTGCGTTGCCGATCGGGGCAGCCCACTCCGAGGAGGCGGTGCTTCATTCAACTCATGTTTACTGAGCACCTTCCTAGGGCCCTCCTGGGGCTCGGATTCTTGCGGGTGAGACAGACAGCAGATGCGTAAACATGTAAGTCCAAGCGATGGTTTCAGAGCGACAAGAGTTGGAAAGAAACAAAGGGACCCGGCCTGGATACAGCTGGAGCCCAAGGGGTCAGGCGGTCCCTCTGGGGAGGTGGGACAGCAGGGAGGGAGCCCCAGGCTGGGGGCAGCACATGGGCAGGCCAGAGCCCTTGGTGGAAGAGGAACTAAAGGAAATCTGGGACTTCGAATACATTTCCCAACCCGGTTACAGGTCGTGGGATTGTGAAATGGGTGTGTGTCCCCAGACGACTGCTGGCACACGCCTTTCTGGGCCTCCAGACAGCACATGCTGCGGTCTGCCCCTAGCAGGGGTTGGATCTCCCACAGGGGGATCTTTAGACAGAAACGTTGAGGTCCAGCCCTGTAAGGAGGCCTTGCCCCCGCCAGTACCTGCCGTCTGGGCTGCACTGCTGGCCGGCTTCACGGGTGTGCAGCCCAGACAGATGCCAAGGCCCCAGGCTCCGAAGGGCCCCTTGCTTGGTTTGATGTTCTATTGTCACCGCCTTGAAGTTCTTCATAATTAATAGTTTTTGAACAATGGGCCCTGCAAGTCCTGCAGATGGTCCCACTCAGGTGCCAGGCCCTCGTCGGCAGCCCTTCAGGGACCAGGGAAACCAGCGTGGGTTTTGGTTGTGGTCGAGGGTGGCCGGCCGTGTCCTGACTGTGCTCGCTGGGGCCTGCTTTGACAGCGGTCAGTGGGGACAAAGCAGACCCCGGCCTGTGAGGTCCAGCCCTGCCCCCTCACCTCATGCCATCCCCAGGCCTGCGGGACAGAGCTGCCTTTTCAGAAACAGTCTCTGGTAGCCTGAAGTGGTTTAACCACTTCTTCTCCCGACTCACCACTTTTGGAAACCCCTTCCGCTGAGTCACTTTTTCCCCCAGCTCCTCCAGCCCCCAGTGCTACTGGTGCTTTCATGGGCCTATCGATCTTCCCAAGTTAGCATCTTTGGACTTTGTGTTTTTATTATTATTTTTGTCTTGTTTTGCTTTGAAACACTAGTAAGAGCTAATGTTTATCGGACACTGCCTGTGTGCCAGGCCCTGTTCTAGCCTCTTCGTATTTGTACATTTCATCATTCAACAAATATCCATCGGGATCCTATAGGGAGCCAGGGCTCAGCTCACTGGATCCCCACGTCAGCCCTGTGAGCTACAAGCTGATAGCATTTCCATTGGACAGATGGGGATACTGAGGGTCCGGAACCTATGAACGAGGTGGAGCAGGCTACGAATGCAGAGCCCCAGAGCCCGTCGGCTGACCTGAGCAAACGGTGTTTCTGCTCCCCTGCACCATCCTCGCTGTCTCTGCCTGGGTCCGCCTTGCCTTTGCCGCTGGTGCTGGGCTCCACAGACGCTTCCCCAGCTCCACCATTTGCCCCACTGCTTGGTGATTTCTGTCCGTAAAACCTCGCCTTCGAAGACCAAGAGCAGCTGACCTCTGCAGGGGCACCTCCGGGCGCCTGCTGCCCCCTAGATGACCTCGGCAGGCTGCCTCACCTCTCGGAAGCCACATCTCCTCTACTCCTCAGCGGGGCAGGAACAGGATGTCATAGGGTGGGGTGGGGAGAGCGTTCCAAGGCCTCAGCACAGTGGCCAGCAGCATCAGACACGTGTCTGTGTGTTCACCGTCTGTCTCCACTTGAGTGGTAACCCCACGGGGGCAGGACAGTCTGGCTTGTCCCCCATGCATCCCTGGTGAGTGCACTGAGCAGGGCCTGGCATGCAGCGGGCACTTGGCAAACCTCCGTGGAGTAAATGAGTGGCCCTCGCACACGTGCACAGATAAGCCACACTTGGGGCCACCTTCCTGCCTGGCTGACAGTCCTGTCTTCCTGGCTGGCTCACTTGCTCCACTTCCGATCTCCATGTGCTCTCCTAATGACCAGCTTCTAAGTGTCCAGAAGCCAGAGACCTGAGCAGTGCCTACCAAGAACAAGTGCTTGCCTCGTACCAGAACCAGATCCGGAAGTCGTAACCATAAAGATGTGAGGAGTGTGTGTGTGTGTGCATATATGTGTTGCACGTGTGTGGGCTGTATCCTGAGACACACTCGTGCTGTGGGGAGGGGTGTGTGTGTGTGTTGTGTGTTTTGCTGGTTGTGTTGTGCGTGTTTAGGTGCTGACGCAGGAGCTTATCTCCTGGACAGATGTCACACGGTTGAGCTCTCCAGCGACCAGCAAAGGAGCCCTGCTAAACTGGTCACAGATGCCACCGGGGAGTCACCTCCTCCTCTCCTGTGTAGCTTCTCATTTCCATCAGGGAACTGGTTTCTACAGAGAAGACGGGGCTTTGAGACCAAGGCAGGGAGATGAGGGGTGGACCGAAGGAAAGGACAGAAGGAAACATTTCAGCTAAATCCTGTCTTCTGACAGATGGGTAAACTGAGGCCCAGGCAGGGACATGACTTGGCCAAGGTCAAGCTGCTGGAGAAACGCCAAGCTGAGCCAGCACCCCGCTCCTGGCTCCCGGCGCAGGCCCTGCGGGGTCTTTGGTTACCTTATGTAGCTTAGGATACAGACTTTCCTGCCACAGGCTGAGCCTGAGAGGGGTTTGGAAGATTCCAGATGTTCAGCTCATGTCTGAAACACGTCCAGAAAGAACTGTTTGTCATTGAAGCTGATTTCGTGGACCAGAAACACTGGGGCAGAAATGTTCTGTGTCTCTGTTCTCATGAACGATACATTTTACTGTTGTCAGAAGTGAGTAATAGTGTAAACCTGTGATACTTGGTGGCATAAAAGGCACTTGTGCCAGGCTGGGCAGTGGCACTCTGTTGCTGGGATTAGGGGGGCTGGTGAAGAAGGAGGCAGGTATGAGGGCACAGGCCAGGCTAGTCACAGAGGGTGCAGGGAGGGCTGCGTCCGCCTGGCTGGGCCGGGCCAGCGACGGGCACCATACCTGGCGCGCAGAGACTGTTCCCCACTGCAGCCGTGGCAAGCCAGGCTCTGCCTTTGTAGAGTTTACTCTCTGGGGGCTCAATCATTCAGTGATTCATTTCCCAAATGCTGAATTCTGCATGCCAAAACCTGGGGTCACACATGTATAGGCCACCACTTCTAACTGCATGGCCTTGATTGGGAAAGTTACTTAATGACTCCAGGCCTCAGTTTCATCATCTTTAAAATGGAGATCATCAAGGAACTTAGAGTGCTATTGGGAGGATTAAATAAGAAAACTCCTGTAAGGCAGGTAGCATAGGGCCTGGCTAGGAAGAAGCTCTTGAAAAAATTTCATTAATGTTATTACTGCATGCTCTGTGCTGCAGGAGCTCCCTGTTCCATACAAAACACAAATGAACCCTAGAAATCCCCTCCTTCCCTTTGGAGAAGTTAGCCCAAATTGTAATTTTCAAATAAATTTGTGAGTTGCTTCGTTCAGTGTCTCTTGCTGGACTGTGCCCTGCGTGTCCCGTGTTTGGTCCCAGGAACAGATGCTCAGATGTCTCCAGGGCCTCCAGAATGCCAGACAGGAACTGTTGGAGTCCAGAGGAATGGGGCATCATGGTACCCCAACAGTCCCCTCCCCCCAGGGGTGTGGCACCCAGCATATGCTCTATGCCTTCTGCCGGCAGTCCCTGTGCCAGAGCTGGAGGTACAACCTCTTCCTCTCTGCACAGAGAGCCCTGGGCTCTGATAAGGGGTTTGGGAACACAGAGCTGGCTTCAGAGGTGATGAAACTGGCTCAGCATTTTTGAAAGAGGCGTGGGCTACACATGTCTCGTTCTTTGCTGTATCCACAGCTCCTAGCAGCGACTGGCAGGTATAATTGCTCAGTATGTACCTGCTGAATGAATGAATGCAAGACGATTCTGCAATGTGCCTTAAAGGACGAGTGTCCTCACCCTCTGGTTCCATTTCTACAACATATTTTAAGGAAATAATCAGAGAACTGATTTGTAAGGACAAGAATATTTATTTTCATTTGGAAAAGCAAAATTCAATGAAATTAAGAAAAATATAGGGGATTGCTCGAATAAAGTTCAAAGATAATGCAACTGTTTAAAAACATGTTTTCAAAGATTATTTGACGATACAGAGAGAAGTCCTTCATGAAGTAAATTTTAAAATAGGCTTCAGAACCCATCCGAATTCTGTACAAATCAAATTATATTATTAGAAAAAAAAATGAAATGATAACTGCCAAAATGTTAACAGTGGTTAGTTTTGTGTAATGGATTAAATGAAACTTATATTTCTCTTACACTGTTTGTTGTAGCTTTTACAATGAACGTTAATAAAAAAAAAAAAATTAAAGGTGTCTCTGAAGCAACTCGCGCGTCTTCTCCCCTGCGGCTCCTTTAACTCCAGTCAAGACGCGGAAGAGGCGGGGGTGCCAGACACCACTGACGTCAGAAGCAGCCCAAAATGACACAGCGGACGAGCCAATCCCAAGTTTGCATTCTGGGAGCAGCCATTCGATTGGACACAAGTGCGGGCGTCTTCGCCCAATGGCAGAAGAGGGGCAGGAGCCCGGCGGCAGCGTGGGTTTTAAATCCACATGGTGGCGGAAGGGCGGGGCGGCAGCGGCGGCTGCGCCTTTGGGGAGAGAGTCCTCTGCCCTGGAGGGTGTGCGTGGGTGCCATCCTCCACGCCTCCTGCGTCCTGGGCCAGGTGATCAGCCTCACCGCACCTGTTTGTATCAGCAGGTACCGTATAGGGTCTTGTGAGTATCCAGTGGCGTTCGTTCATCGGACAGATGTTTGCTAGCCTCTACTGTGTGCCAAGCAGGGCCTGGTGGGATAAGGTAGAACCCACGAGAGATACCCTGAGAATCCACGCTCCTGTGTAACGACCAGCAAGTGTCTTACCGTTACCTCCACCCTGCTGTGCTCTCTAGCGCTAACTCAGTACCTCTCCCAAGATGTGAGCTTCCCAGGGGAGTAAGTGACGGGGATACCGTGTGCCTTGTGAAGGGTCTGCCCCGTAGTTCATGTTCAACATGTACTTGTGGAATGATTATTTCAAAGACCGATTTTTAGCGCAGGGCTTGCCAGGTAGTAGATTTGATAAATGGTAGCTGTTTGTGCAGTAAAGAACAATAGCTAGTATTGATTAAACGCCCATTGTGTGCAAGGCGCTCTGGGCACTTGCCATGTATTACCTCATTTAATAGTCACAAGATTCAAGTCTTCCCTAATTTAAGAGTTACAGCAAGCAGGTTAAGTACCATTATTATTCCCATTTCACAGATGTGGAAACCGAGGCAGAGGGCGGCCAGGTAACTTTTCCAAGATCCTGTAGCTAGGAGGCGGTGGGGTTAGATTCAAGAGGCCTTGGTCTTAACCACTGCCTTATCCCAATATTTATCCAGTACTTGTTTTTCTTTTCTAAGAAAATTCTCATAAATCAGCCCTGTGCTCCTGGGAATTCAGAGAAAAGGGAGGAATCAGGTGGGTGTGGCACAGCCAGGTGAGCTGGAGTGCTGCCACCCACCACATTGCCCAGCTCTGCTGGGTAGCGGAAGTCAAAGAGGGGTGAACAGAGAGGCTGCCACTGGGGCGTGCCAGGCCCTGTGCTGGGCTGGGCCGGCGGTACATTGATGGGCATGTCAGATCCATCCCTGCCCTCATGGGGCTGGCAGTCTAAACCAGCAACCACTAACTGGTGACCTGTGGGCAGCCTGCGGAAGTGTTTTAGGTTCTGCCTGCCTAATGTTTGCAATTTTTCTAAACTTTTTAGCATAAGTCGCCACAGTCCCCACCCCTCCCTGTTGTATCACACATGCCTACCTTTACTCAAGTGTCCCTGCCAGCACCTGAGTGTCTCTGTCCCCTGGTTTAACCATGAAGGAAGCCCCCAGGTGGGGCCAGGCACCTGAAGACCAGCCTCCTCAGGGGTGGCACTCAGGTGAGTGCTCCGGCATTCTTTACATTGCCTCCTGTCTGCATTTAAAATCCCAGAATCTCCACCTTGAGCCCTGGAGTCCTGCACTTCCCAAAGCTGAAAGCCCCTCCACTGGCCCCTGATGTGTGGCCCTCGCTGGAGTATCTGAAAACTCTGGTGGTGGATGCCAACTCTGACTCATTTAAACCTGGGTTCAAATCCCAGCTTCACCGCTAACCAGCTGAGTGACGCTCGACCATAAGAACTTGCTTCCATTTCCTCCTCTGCAGAATGGGGATAACAATCGTCCCTCCTCTCAGGGTTATTGTGAAGAGTTAGATGATGCAGGGAAGATGCTTGTCACACAGCAGGCACTCATCAGGCGGGCTGCTGATCTTTCTTTGGGAGGCACTGTCACCGGCAGGAAGTTCTTCCTTACATCAAGCTGAGGTCCAGTTCCTCTATAACTTCCATAACTTCATGCTCTTGCCACCAAAAATGTGCTTCTGTTTCCATAGAATAGCCCTTCAGAAACTGAGGACCCAGCTACACATCACGGCTTCCCATTCAAGACCGGCTGCATAATTTGTGGAGCCCGGTGCAAGCTAAAAATGTAGGGCTCCTGGTTCAAAAATTAGCAAGAATGTCAAGGTGGTGAGAGCAGAGTTCAGATCCCCTTCTGAGGGCAGAGTCCCATGTGACTGCCCATGTCACACCCCATGGATGGGCCCTGCTCGCATGGGTGGTCTTTGGCCCTGTCATGTCCTCCAGATCCGCATGTTGCTGGAAGAGGTCTGCCTGGACCAGGACGGAATGAGGAGGGTTTCCAGCTGGGCGCAGGGAAAGGCACTGGCTGGCATGGTCTCCACCTCCTCGGGAGTCCTGGCTCACAGATCCTCCCCTGCCACCTGCCCTACAGCCGCTGGCTCTCTCCGCACTCGACGTTTTGTCTGTCATTGTGAACATATATCTAGAGTAAAGCGCACAGATCCAAAATCTATAGCTGGATGACGTTTTATGTTGTATACACCTATGTGGCCACCACCCATCAGTCTAGAAAGTTCCCTCCAGTCCCTTCCCGGTTACTACCCACCACACCCGGTTGCAGGTAGCCACCACTCTACCTTCTTTAACCGCGGATTCGCTTCTCCTGTTCTTGAACGTTATAGAAACAGGATCCTACAGTACGTGCTGTTTTGCGTCTGACCTTTCCACTCGCTGTCAACTCCGGGAGCCTCATCCTCGTCGCTCTGCTCGTGGTTTGTTCCTTTGCGTTGCTCGGTAGCAGTCGTGGCGCGCCATGATTCTCCCGTGGGTCCTCCTGTTCATTTTGGTTGTTTGCAGCTGTTGGCCGTTGCAGGCAGGGCTGCCGCGGGCATTCTGGAACCATCTCGGCGTGCTCACCGTGCATGTGCGCTCGTTATCCTGGGGTCACTGCCAGGAGTGGGGCTTTGGGGCAGAGGTCGGCCTGTGTTTGGCTTTAGCGGATACTTCCAGACTCTCCAGAGGCGGTGGTGCCAGCGTGCACGCCCGCCAGCGGTCACGTGAGCCTTGCTGGTGTTCCACAGCCTCACCGACACTCACCATTGCCACTGTTTTCATTGCAGCTATGCTGGTGATGTCACTCTTGACTCTTGGGACTGACCTAAGGAAGCCGAGTGCCGCGACTCACACTTGCGGTTCCTTCCTGACCGCTGGCGAGACCTTGAACCCTGGACTTTCACACACCGGCCCTGGAGCTCCCCTCCACCTTGGGGTCACTTGCAAATTTCACACGCATGGACTTCATCTAAGTGAGTGATGAAACTCTGAACAGGACAGACCGCAGAGCAGGGAGAGCCCCAGCTTCCTCCTGGACACTTCTCTCCCCAGCTGGGTCTCGAGTCTTTGACTGATCTCTCCCGACGTGATCATCGTGCACTTCGTTCCCACACCTTGAGCAGGAAGGTATCCGATCTTTTTAAAGTCACACAGTCTATTTAAGAACATCTTTGGAAGAGAGAAGAGGGGGCAGAACAGATGTTAAATGTACACAGTGATTGTAGGTTGCAGCCAAATGTATGAATGATTAAAATATGCAAAAGAATGCATCTCAGAAACACAACAATAGTAACGCCCAGCCCTTATAGCACATTCACTGTGGGAGGCCCTGTGCTGGGGGCCTGGAGCATCTCAGTGTGGACTTCCCAGGGAGGTTGATTTTATTCTTTTTAATTTTTATATTTTAAATTAAAAAAAATTTTATGGGAGTATAGTTGATTTACAATGTTGTGTTAGTTTCTGCTGTACAGCAAAGTGAATCAGTTGTACATATACATATATCCTCTCTTTTTTTAGACCCTTTCCCCATATAGGCCATTGCAGAGTATTGAGTAGAGTTTCCTGTGCTATACAGTAGTTCCTTATTAGTTATCTATTTTATGTATAGTAGTATGTATATGTCAGTCCCAATCCTGGGCAGGTTGATTTTATCACCCCATTTTACGGATAGGAAAACTGAGGCCTGGAAGTTGTAGCTTGCCTGCAGTTCCACAGCTGGTGAAGGATGGATTTGAACCCGAGTCCATCTGTCCCTAGAGCCTCAGCTGTGGACCCTCCTCCCATACTGCTCCAGAGGAGACCTTCCTAAACGCTGGCTGGGTTCTGATAGACCCCAGTCAGCAGCAGACATTGGGAACTGGCCACCCACTGGATGTGTCTTGCTTGATCTACAGAGCACTTTAAATTTTTAAAATTAGTTGCTTACTTAATGAGGAAATTTCACCTTAACAAATCTGACTGTTCCTGATAAACCAAACGATCAGACCATACGGGGTGAGAGCTGAGTAGGTGCTGTGTCCTGGGGGTGAGGACCTCAGGCCTAGCTTGCCTCATTTTCCCCACTCCCCACTTTTCGCAGCCTGGCCTGAGAGCATCGCCACAGCCTGCCTGTCGGGTCTGCTGATGGAAGATGGAAGTGACCTTTATTCCGAGTGGACCTTTGCCAGCTCCTGGGCATCACTTTCTTTTCTGGGCCTTTGAGGCAGGGCCTCTCACAGATCTGTTCTAGAATGTGACTGGGGGGGATTCCAGGACGGTCATTTGATTAGGAAAGCCAACCATGCACCTTGTTGAAAATCATGTCACTTGACCATCCACTCTTCGCAGATGTGATGAAATTAAGGATCTTGAGATGGGGCAGTTAGCCAGGGTTATTCAGGTGGGCCCAAGGCAATCGCAGGTATCACAAGAGGCAGAGGGAGAGTTGATACACACAGAGAAGGTATGTGACCTCAGAGGCAGAGATCGGAGTGATTCGGACACAAGCCATGGCACAGCGATAGCCACCAGAAGCTGGAAGAGGCAGGAATGCATTCGCCGGGAGGCTCTGGAGGGAGTGTGGCCCTGAGACACTTTGATTTCGGCCCCGTGATACTGATTGCAGACTTCTGGCCTCCAGAACTGTGAGAGTAAGAATTTCTGTTGTTTGAAGCTACCAAGTTTGTGATAATTGGTTTGGGCAGCCCCAGGAACTGAATGTGGAAGGTCTGGAATGCTGTTTTTCCAATGTCTGGACCACACGGCTCCCCAGTCATCAGCCGCTGTGGGCAACGGTAAGGGAGATGCAAAAGGGTCCTTGTCTTTTTGGGGCTGCAAACGACCGAGATTTATTTTCTCACGGTTTTGGAGGCCAGGAGTCCAAAATCAGGGTGTCAGTAGTGTTGGATCCTTCTAGGGGCTCTGAGGGGCCTCTCTTCCAGCTGCCGGTGGCTGCCGGCAACCCTTGGCATCCTTGGTTTATAGATGCCACGCCAATCTCTTCTGTCCTTCTTATAAGGACACCAGTCATTGGATTTAGGGCCCACCCTAATCTAGTAGGACCTCATCTTAGCTCATGAGATCTGAAACAGCCTTATTTACAAATATGGTCACATTCTGAGACTCCAGGTGAACACGAATTTGGGGGCTGCCATTCAACCCGGTACCACCCTGTTCTCCAGGAGGTCTAGTCCTCGGTTTCTGAAACGGAACATAAGTTGCAGTGGATAGGCATGTATCATTCAGGGCTCCGTTTCCTGGAAAAGGTGTTCTCGAATCCACGGCGTGTTGACTGCTCCCTAGGAAAGCCTCTGTAAGTTTGCTTCGAAGAACTCAGGTACAGCCAAAACACCTACCAGAAGTTCCCCGTTCCTTCATCTCATGTGTTCATCCACGTTCAGGCCTCTGCTGATTTGGTTTGGAGCAGAACAGATGCAGTCTCTGACCTCATGCAGCCTGTGGTCCAGCGATCAGAAAGGACACCTGAGTCCCCTGACTCTGCCCGTGCCTCTGGGAGCAGATGTTGTCAGGGAAACAGGCAAAACCACAAATACCCATCCTGGACCAGATTTCAACTCTTACCCCTTTTCTCCTCACCCAAAGCCTGACAGAGCAATCCGATTCCAAACGTGTTGCCCCTGGATAAGAAGATCACATTTCTCCCACCTCAGGCTGAATCTCTGAGACAGATGAGGCCTCCTGCCAGCCAGGGCCTTAGGAGCGCTGGCTGAGGAGAGCCACCTGGCAGGGGCAGCTGCAATCTTTGGACGCTTCCTCTTGTATTTTCACATCCCTGCCTGTGGCACTCAAGCTGCCCGTGACCTGCCCCGTCACCTGCCCTGCCTGGTTTCCTCCCACTGCTTCTTGCTCCATATCCAAAGCTGCATGACCTTGGACGTGACACCTCCCGACCCACCCCAGCCCAGGGCCTTTGCCTTGCTGTGCCCTCTGCTGAGAATGGTCTTCTCACGGCCAGTTCCGTCTTGTTGTTCAGGGCTCAGCTCAAGTGTCACCTCCTCTTGGAAGCCTCCCCCTGGCCTCCTGCTGTGTCCTACCCCATCGCCCTGTTTCTTTCCCTTGGGCCCCTAGCAAGAACCCCTGAGTACGAATGTGTGTGTTTGTTTGCTGTTCATGTCTTTGCCTCACAAACTATAAGCGCTGCGAAGACAGGGGCCCGTCTGGCTTGTTTGCTGCACGACCCCACCTTCCGGCCCGGCACAGAGAAAGCTCAGCAGAGCTGCTGAATGAACGCGTGTCAGATGAACTCGGGCCTTCTCCCCAGGAGGCAAACTGGCCTCGGAGATGTCCGAGCCTGCTGCGTTCTCCTGGGGGGTGGGTCATCAGGTGCCCCGTTTAGGGTGCCGTGTGCTTTGGCTGCTTTTGTGAGGTATCAGGGTTCAAAGTGACCGAGGCAGCCTGACTGGGGGGTGGGAAACACCTATCCGAGGTCAGCAGGGCCGCGTGGGCCCCTCCGGCAGGACCGGCCTCACCTGTTAGTTCAGGAGCCAACCAACAGCCCAACTGCTTTCTTGGTTTGACATTTGGGGGACTTTTTTGGGTTCTGCAAGGACAGGTGGCCCAGGCTTCCTTTTCCTGGAGGGTCTGGTTCCTTCTGGGGAAGGTCTCAGTTGGTCAGTGAGGAAGCCACACTGAGTCTACCTGCAGGGCCCCTCAGTGCTCCTGCCTTCACGGCCAAAGACAGCCTGGCACTCTGGCCTGTGGGTCCCGACATCTTTAGTCAAATGGACTCGGGAGGGAGGGAGAGAGAGAGAAGGGCAGATGGCGTCGTGGAAAGAGCATGGGGTCTGCAGTTGGGCGGGCTGGCTTACAGCCACAGCAGTAATGACAGTGAATTCAGTCTGAGGTCCTGCCACGTGCTAAGCACCGTTCTCAGGTCTCTACCTGCATTATTTCACAAGATCCTTACAAGAACCCTGCGACGCGGGCCTCCGTAGGGTCCCCGTTTTACAGACACGGGATCTGATTAATGGAAAGGACTCAGATTTGGAATCAGAAGATAAGACGGGGCTCGGAGGGAGGATACGAAGGCAGCAACAACAACTCCAGCAGTAATAGTGACACCCACGAGGCTGCAGCCCCAGCCAGGGTAGCGGCCACTGACGAGCCTGGCTCTGAGCCGAGCCCTGTGTGAAGAGCTGCCTGCAGCTCCTTTCTACAGCCTTCCAGCCGTTTCCCGCGGGCAGCACAACACAAGGTACAGGGTGCTGTTAGGGATGAGTCTGCCAGCTTGCAGAACAGCCCTGGGCGGCGGTTATTTTTATCTCCATTTTGCAGATGACAGAACTGAGGCTCAGAGAAATGAATGTGTCCAGTGACTGTCCCTCTCAGGGCTAGGGACTGCTTCTGGTCTGGGATGACCTTTCCATCAGGCCACTGTGAAATGAGACCAACAGGGAGCTGTGTGAACTTTCTGCAGAGATAGTCTGCTTTCCATTTTGTTGATATTAAAGAGTTCTTTCTCCGAGGAGATGACGTGGACCACAGAAAGTAACTTGCAAAACGTTCTCTGTTGGCAATTTAAAAATTACTAACCAGGGACTTCCCTGGCGGTCCATTGGTTAAGACTCTGCACTACCATTGCCGGGGTATGGGTTTGATCCCTGGTCGGGGAACTAAGATCCTGCACCCCAATAAATAAATAAACAATAAAATTTACTGACCTATGGTGGTCTCCTCACATGCCCTTTAAAAAAGTGTACTAGCCCATGAGTTCTGCCCATGGGGGAGCCCACCTCTCCAGGTCACCCCACCCAAGTACCCAGGTCTGGGTGGATCCACAAGGCTCTGCCACCCATTAGCCCAGAAACACCTTTCCCACCTCTCTTGGCCTCATCAGGAGCACGGGATATTGCAAGGACCCACCCTGGCAAGTTATGGAGAAGCTGGGGTGAGGTGAGCTTGGAAAAATTCCATTTCCTGGCTTCACGCTAGTGCAATTTCAGGATCCAAGTGCCTGAGGGTAGGTTTAGAGATGCTGAAATTGACCCATCAAAGAGGAACTCAGAGGGAGGGGAGAAGCAAGTATGTTTGTCCTAAAGGAGTGCCTGTGGGGTGGAGACTGTGGGGATAAACCTGGAAGGAGAGAGCTTACATTTCCAGTTAAAAAAAAAAAAAAAAAACCCTTAAGAAAATATCGATATACCTGCACAACTGGGTGAAATGTCCCCATGCTGGAAATAAATAAGAATATTTATTCTTATTCAGAGCACCATGGTGGGCTCGGGGGAAATACCAGGCTGGGGGAAGCCATGAGGGGGGCGTTGAAGTGGTCAGTCCAGCCCTGGGGTGGGGGCAGCTTGCTGGGTGCCTGGGTCTCATCACAGCTTCACTTGTCTGAAACTGGATCACCTCAACCCCCTCCTTGGGGCTGGTTTCCTAAGAGCTGGACCCGCCCAGCTAAGGTCCTGGGGCAAATTGCTTCACCTCTCTGGGCTCAGTTAGCTCATCTGTAAAATGGGTGGGAAAATAAAAATGATTCCCTGGGATATAGAGGTGTGAGGCTGAGATTCAGTGCTGGTTCCCCTCCCCTGGAGGGAAGGAGTGGACCGCATTCCTGCGTGGCCCTTCCTGGCACCCTGCACAGGGGTCAGGGGGCACACAGGGGTCAGGGGGCACACGGGCCCCTCACTGAGGAGGAGGGGGGCAGCTTCCGGTGTCAATTCACAGAATCCAAGTTCTGGTCTAGACTCAGGCTTCTATTGGCAGCTGTGGGGCCTCCCCTCCTGAGGGTGTTAAGAGGTGAAAATGTGGTCCCCTCTGTGCCCCTGATTTGTAAATAAGAGACTTTGTTGTGTTTCTCGCTGTATCCCAGAGTCTGGCTGTGTACGCCAGTGCCTGGCGCATCGTAGATGCTCAATAAAATAACGCGAGTTAAAAATTCACTGTGGTTCCTCTAGACCAGGGGCGGCAAACTGCACAGCCCGTGGCCAAATCCAGCCTGCCGCCTGTATTTGAGCTGAGAGTGGTATTTACATTTTTAAAAGGTAAAAAGAGAAATATTCTATGACACATGAAAATTCTATGAAATTCAAGCCTCTGTGTCCATCGATAAAGTTTTATTGGAACACAGACATGCCCATCGTTTACGAGTCATCTGTGGCAGCTTTCCTGCTACAAGGACAGGCGTAAGTAGTTGCAACAGACCTCAGGGCCTGCACGACCGAATACATTTACTCTCTGGCCCTTTAAGAGAAAAGTTTGCCGACCCCTGGTCTAGACATTGGGTCTCAACTTCCACTGAACACTGGGGGAACTTTAATAACGCTGAGGCCCAGGGCCCAGCCTCAAATCCCAACTGGTCCTGGGAGTGGCCTGGGCATAGGGATGTTTTTTGTTTGTTTGTTTGTTTTGCGGTAAGCGGGCCTCTCACTGTTGTGGCCTCACCCATTGCGGAGCACAGGCTCCGGACGCGCAGGCTCAGCGGCCATGGCTCACGGGCCCAGCCGCTCCGCGGCACGTGGGATCTTCCCGGACCGGGGCACGAACCCGCATCCCCTGCGTCGGCAGGCGGACTCTCAACCACTGCGCCCCCAGGGAAGCCCTGGGGATGTTTAAGAGCTCCCAGAAGGTTCTGATGGGCAGCCATGCTGAGAGCACTGCTTTAGGTGCTGCCCGTTAATTACTACTCCTCTTTTTTGCTGTCAATACAGCGCAGAGCGTGCATAGAGAACCAGAACGCCGCGGCAAGACCAGGACCAGCTCCCCAGGGAGAGACTGAGCCGTGGGGCAGGGGGCGGGGCAGGGGGCGGGGCAGGGCTGTCTGAGGGCCATCTCCCTGGGCTCCAGCCAGGGTGGGCACGGGGGCATGCCGGCTCAGGGATGCGCCTCATCTAATGGTGCCCCCTCTCCGCGTGCTGCACGCTGGCCGCCTGTGCCAGCTATTCTGGAAGTGATGAAAGTGGCTTCTAGATTTAGGGCCTCACTCTGTGCCAACACCCCGGACCGCCTTATGAGGTGGGAACATCTTCCCTTTTGCTGAACAAAGAAGGCAACTTCTCAGAGGCTGGGGGAGGTCAAATGATACGTTTACAAGCTGTCCTAGGGTCAGGATTTGAATTCAGACCAGTCTAGCTCCAGGGTCCACCTCGTCAGGCACTGCGCTGTCCTGCCGTCAGGATGAAGAGAGAGTGAGGCACTCGTCTGTCCCAGGAGCCTGGGGTGTCTGGTTTTTAAAATGACGAGCGATCCTGACAGCAGCGGTGGCAGCGACAATGTCCCGTGGCTTCTTTCTTGCAATTCTTTTATTTTTGGCCTGAGACAGCTAATGCGTGGCCAACGTATCCAGGGAAACCAGGATGCTTGGAGCAAGCTGTACCAAATCTCCATGCTAAAACCATCAGACGGCTAATTCGGGCCTCTCCAGTTATTTATTTATTTTTAGACCCCTGTGTATCATTTTACACATCCTCCTGACAAACTCGACCGTCAGACACACGCGTTCAGGGCATGTGACAATGTGCCTGTTCTTTTTGGGGTGGGGGGGGGCTGGTGCTCTCTGTTCCTCGTTTGTGAGCTTCCTAAGGGAGGCGTGAGGTGGCCTAGGTCTCCCTCTGCTGCATCTTCTCACCCCACAGCGGCAGATGCAGAATTTCAACCCCTGGAGGTCTACCTCTAGGCTGGCATTTATCAGTGTTGTCGCTATTGACATTTGGGGCCAGAAAACTCTCTGTCCTGGGGGGCACACCACCTCTGCCCCATTCCTTGATCCATGAGTCTGGGATCCCTCTGACACCTTCCTTCTGTCCCTTGCCCCCCACGTCCCATCTATTGGCAGATCCTGGGGTTTTACCTCTATTTTAAACAATAACTTTATTGAGGCATTGTTGACAAACAATGAACCGCACGTATTTGAAATGTGCGAGTTGACCAGCTTTGACCTAGGGACACACCCACGGAACCATCCTCGCAGTCATGATACGGAACATCTCTGTCACTACCCAGAAGTTTCCCTGTGCCCCCAGCCATCTCTCTCGCCCCCTCCCACAAAGCAGCCACTGATCTGCTTCTATCACCATAGATTACTTTGCATTTTCTAGAGTTTTATATAAATGGAATCATACAGTATGTGCTTTTTTGGGTCTAGCTTTTTTCACTCAACATAATTAGCCTGAGATTTGGGCATGTCGCAGTGTGTAGCAATAGTTCATTGCTTTTTATCTTTGCGTAGTATCCCGTCGTGCGGATAGACCCCAGCTCCATTCACCTGCCTATCAACCTACCTCTTTTTTCCAATGAGATTATTTACTGACGTATAATATACATACAGCAAAGTGCACAAATCCTGTGTGACCAGATGGGTGAATTTTCATGGTGGACACGCCCTTGCAACTAACATCCAGATAGAGATGCAGGACGAGAGCAGCAGCTCGGAGACCACGTGCCCGTTCGCGTCCCTGCCTCCCATCAAAGGGGGCCCCCAGCCTGTTTCTGACACATAGATTAAGCTGATGGTCTGGAGCTTCATGTGCACGGATCATACAAGATGTTCTTTTCTGTGTATCTGGCGTCTTCACTCCACGTTATGACTGAAACGTCGCCCTTGTCTTGTGTCGGCGGTTTGTTCTTCTGTTGCTCAGTAGCCCTCGGATGTGTGTTTATCCCTTCTCCTGTGAGGCACGCGGGAGCCGTTTCCAGTATTTGGCCATAATGAATAATGCATCTATGGACAGTTTTGCACGTATGGATCTCTTTCCTCCCTCCCTCCTTTCCTCCTCCCTCTCCCCTTTTTTTCTCTCTTTCTCTCTGGCTCTTAGGCCGTGACCCACTTGAGGGATGAGACTCTATCTTACTTACCCTTGTAGCTGGGTGCCAAGAGTCGCAGGCCCCGGGCTATGCTATGTGGAGGGTGGGCTGTCTCCATTGGACGGGAGAGCATCACGTGTGAAGGGACCAGCCCTTGCTGTTGGGGCCAGGAGTCCTGGAGGTGGGTCCTGGGTGTGTTCTGACCCAGGAGAGCTGAAATGCAGGGCAGGGCACTTCAATTTAGGGCCAGAGATATGGTGCTGAACATCTGGGGTTATGGAAGAGGAACTTGGGGTTAGGTCCTTGTCTTCCTATCTGGTCTTGTAGGGTTGTTCGCAGGGTGTCCCTGTGTTTGCTGTGCAGGCCTTTCCAGCAGAAGGCATGGGTATATGCCCAGCTCTCTACCGATGACGTCCGCGGTAGGGGCACCAGATGAAAGAAAGGACATCCAGTAAATTCACATTTCCGTTCAACAATAAATACTTTATTAGTATAAATATGCTCCAGATATTACAGAGGACATACTTATACTACAAAATTCTTCATTGTTCCACTGAAATCCAAACTTGACTGGGCATCGTGTATTTTATTTCCTAAATCAGACACCCCTATCTAGCAAAGCTGAGTTGGGTGAATGAATTACCGAGTATGTTTTAGGTCTCTATTACTGCATAAACTTCACAGTGTAAAACAATCCACATTCACTCTGTAATGTATAAAATAGACAACTAACAAGGCTATATTGTAGAGTACAGGGAATGACAGCCATTAGCTTGTAATAACTTTTAATGGAGTATAATCTGTAAGAATACTGAATCACAACGCTGTATACCTGAAACTAATATAATATTGTAAATCAACTATACTTAAAAAAACAATCCACATTCATCATCTCACAGTTGCTGTGGGTCAGGACACCAGGCGTGGCTTAGCTGGCCTCTGCTTCAGGATCTCACCTGGCTGAGATCAAGGTACTAGCTGGGGCAGTGGCCTCACCTGAAATCAGGGTGTGAGGCTGGAAAAGAATCAGCTTCCACACTCCCTCAGGCTGTTGGTGGAATTGATTCCCTTGTGGCTGTAGGACTCATGGCCATTTGCTTCTTCAAAGGCCGGGAGGAAGCCAAGTGTCCAGAGGGAGGCTGGCAGCAAGACGGTCCTTACAGCATAATGTAAGCGTGGGAGTGACACGCCATCGGCTTTGCCGTGTGCCGTGAGGTGGTCACAGGGGTGACACCCCATACCCTTGACTGTCACTGGGGGAATGGTTGAATAAGTGTGATCCCTCCATACTCTAGAACAAGGGCAGCGATCACAGAGAAGCCTTTGATTCCTATCTGTAGGTCTAGAGAGGTGCCCACGATTCATCTTGAAGTACAGAAAGCAAGTTGTACATTTTTCCAAATGAAAAGAGCTAAATCGGTTTTTGCATCTCCACCCGCCCCCAATTATAAAAGCAATACATGCTCATGGCAAAAAATAGAGAAAACAGAAAATTATAAGGAGAAAGAAAGTGGAAAGAATCCAGAATCTTACTGCCCAGAAACAAACACTACTTCTAACATTTTGATGCATTTTCTTCCAATCTCATTTCTATGCATATTTGCACACATGGGGATATATATGTATTTAATATATATATTTAAATACATATTGAAGCAAAAATAGACTTGCACTACGAGTGCTGTTGAGTGGCTTGCTTTTTTCTACTTCGCTGTCACAGCTTTCCATGCTAATGAACATAGATTTCTCATCATCTTTCATGGTGGCACAGCATCCAGGTTTGGGTGTAGTATTTGTGATTTGAGCAATCCCCGGTGGATGGACATTTAGGTTGTTTCTGGTTTTTCATCACAGTGTACGTGATGCTGCAGAGAGCACCCCTGAACATCATCGTCTGTGTAACTGTCTGATTTTTGCCTTGGGATGAATTCCCATCGGTGGAATTGATGCCCGAGAGAGTGTTCCGAAGAGGCGGTGCCTCGTGTGCATACCATTATAACAGTGGGCCCTGGAATCAAGGGCGTGAGGGCGAATCTGGGCTCTTCCCTTCACCAACCATTTTATCTGGGACACGTCCCTTAACCTCTTGGTGCTTCTGTCTCCTCATTTCTAAAGTGGGAATTAGAACTGAATGCACCTCTGGAGCTGCTGGGAGGGGTCCATGAGTTGGAAAGTGCTTAGGACTGCTGTTGGCTGGCCCCTCGGGGAAGCCAGGACAGCTTGGATTTGCTATTGGGAAGGGATTCTGGGGACCTGTGTACCTGCTGAGAAGTGGAGGATCACGATGACATAGTGATGGCTCACACTGCGTATACCCCACACGTTCTAACCCTTACAGACTCATCTAATGCCCAGATGAGCCCAGGAGCTGGGCGCTGGTTCCCATTTACAGCTGAGGAAGATGAACGACAGAGAGGGGGACTCAGACTCTGCAGTGGTGTGGTTCTGGAGCCCCGATGTCCACCATGGAGGATCTCTTATCACGATGCGGGAGGGGGGCGCGAGGGTTAGAGGGAAGAACCCCGGTGGTCAGAGGAGCCTGGGTTCGAATTCCGACTCTGCCTTTTTACGGGGGCTGAGCGCTGAGTGGCTGAATGAGCGTTCATCGAGGGGTGATGGAGGTGGGAGGAGACAGACAGCAAAGGAGCAAACAAGCAAATGATACCAAGTGATGGCAGATCCTGGCACTCCTGGGGAGATAAGGGAACAGGAGGAGGGGAGGGACCTGCTTTGGATTTGCAGGTCTGGGAGGGCTTCCCTGGGGTTGAGGCCTCTGTGCTGAGGCCAGAAAGACCAGACGTGAAGGAGCTCTTTTTGGAAAGAGGCTGGGGTGCGAGGAACAGTCCGGCCCGTTAAGGACAAGACCTTGGTGAGTTTGAGAAACTAGAGAGGCACGTTCTGGAGCAAGAGGAAGGAGGGAACACGTGCTCTTCGCATCACTGTTTTAACTCAGAGGAAACCAAAGCACAAGGAGATGCGTGGCTTGTCCAAGTTCACAGGGCTGGGCTTCCAGCACAGATGGTCCTCTGCCGGAGTCTGCGCCCTTAACGAGTCCTGTCTGAATACTCGAGAGAAGCCCAAATCCTGATTTTTATGGGAAACGTCCTGATATGTACATTTTAGCAACCAGGTTAAAAAAAATTAAAATAAGTTATACAGAGATCCGAATACATTTGGGGGCAAGACCAAGTATATTCTGCCATCCCCTCTCTGAACCTCTGCCCCCTAAGCTAACAGTGCAGACGACACTGGTCCCTACCTTGTAGAATTGTTACAGGTCGGTCATGGTTATCTGAGTGAGAGCTCCAGGAGGGGGCTGTGTCCTGCAGCCCAGGCTGAGTTTCCACTCATGAAATATGGTCCCTATGGCCTTACTCCCCACCACCTTGTCAGTGACCTTGAAGAGGTCAAGTTCATAGAATAGCCCTGCTTTTGTTCAGAAAACAAGAGTGGAAACAGTTGATCCCTCAACGTGCCTTCAGCCTGCACTTTGCCCAGGGGTGTGCTTCATGCATTTAAAATACTCCTTCGTAACGTTCAAGGGGCCCCTCCTGCGTCACCCAGCAATCTCAGTGGGAGGCATGCAGCCTCCTGCCACAGATGCCCAGGGACCTGGGTGTGAGACCTGGAAGCATCGTTTGAAAAGTCAAACTTGGAAATGACCTAAATGCCCTACAAAAGGGAACTGAGTACGCAACAGTACAGCAGCATGGGGATACCGGGGGAGCTATCCACGAGGGCGGGGCTGGAGTCGGGCTCTGCAAACTGCAGCCTGAGGGCTAGGGATGGTGCTCTGCTTGTTTTTGTAAATAAAGTTTTATTGGAACACACCAGTTATTTACATATTTTCTATGGCTACTTTCAAGCTATAATGGCAGAGTTGAGTAGCTGCCATGGAGACCAGATGGCCTGCAAAGCCTACAGTATTTACTCTTTGACCATTTTCAGAAAAACTGCTACATCAATAAACATCAGGGTGGAAGGCTCTCCAGGACTTACTGTCACATGAGAAAAATACCTAAATAGGGGTGGAGATGTACCACAGTATAAATAGGAGGATTTCAGTTCTGTAAAGAACAGTGAAAGAACAACGAAACAAAAAAATTCTAGAAATCTGCATGCAGATGTATTTTATAGGTGCACTAAAGTCTGAAAGGGTACACCCCAATCTGCTGACAATGTTACCTCTGGAATTTAAGAGGTTGTGTACTTTACTGAGCGTTAACTAGGTACTAAGCACCGTGCTGAAGGTACAGAGTCTCTCACTTAATTTTACAACATGACCAGGAGGTAGGTGCTATCCTGATGCTCTTTTTACAGATGAGCAAATGAAGGCACAGAGAGGTGAAGTCACTTGGACAAGGTCACACAGCTCTCGAGTAGCAGAGCTGGGATTCGAGTGCGGAGGAGAAGGGCAAACACTTTTTACTTTACAAAAGTGTATATCGTTGGGCAAGCATGAGAAAAATAAAAACGTGACGTGGTTTACACAATTCCAATCACGTACCCTTTTGATCTCAGACCCTCTCCTACCTCCCAGGGTGTTCTTCTGAGTGGGGCTCATGGGTGATTTTTTTCAGAAGGTCTCCTGGAAGGATCCCAGGCCTGCTCTAGTGAAGAGGGAATGACCGGGAAGCAGCTGGGTAGGGGAAAGATTCTGAGACCCCAGGTAGCAGCACCCCCCCTTTTAGTTTGGGACCTGCCAAGCTGAGGGCACACGTTTGCAGGGAAGCTGAACACTCAACTGTTCTGCTCCGATTTTCCAAGGCATTGCGTTTCATGAGTGCTATCAAACGGTGACATTTTGGAGTACGAGTGGTGGGGTTGTTGTTAATCCTGATTTAATGGTGCTAAAATGATTAAGCATGGCAGGCTTTTAAACAATGAGGTTCATAAAAGGTGTTAATAACCTCTTAAGCGCCTGGATAATATTCCCGCCTATCATAAACTGCCCCCAATTAGGTCTCTTTGCTTCTGTTTACCCAGGGAATGAGTGAGGAGTTGGCTGGAGGGCTAGATGGAGCCTTCTGGGGCAGAGAGGAGGTGTGTCCATTTGGGAAAAATAAGTAGCAGGGGCCGGGAGGTATGCATGCACAGTCATACCTTCATACATTCATTCATGGGAGAGATTTTCAGGGAGAGGAATCTGGTCAAGGAACCACCAAGGATATGGTTAAGAGGGCGGGGGTGTGGGCTCTGAGGTCCAAGAGGCCACATCCTCGCGGATAGATGCACAACGGAGCTGCATCCATTGGACTGCGCTCAGCCGCCAAACCCAGACGGCGGCACTGGAGTGCTGAGAGCACCTGGGCCGCTGCGTTAGAAGCTGACTCTGCTACACACTCGCGTTGCGGTCAGTGTGGGCAGCTGGCCTTCCTGTGTGTGCACGAGTGCAAAATGCGAACACCTATCCCCTCGTTCCTGGGTTCTTAAGAATTTCAAGATGGCAATAACCTCTCCCAGCCGGGGGCCCGTGTGACTGGACGGATTTCTTTCCCCTGACTCTGCTCCCCGCTCTGAGTCCTTAGTCTCCCCACCTATAAAACAGCCTGAGACAAATATGTAATTTAAAATTTAGTAATCACGTTAGAAAAGTAAAAGGAAACAGGTGACATTAATTTTAACGATATACTTAAAATTATGTATAACCTGATATATCCAAACTCTTATCATTCTGACATGTAAGCAAATAAAAGAATTATCATTGAGATATTTTATACTTCTTTTTCATATCAACCAGTGGAAACCCAGCAAGTATTTGACACTGACGGTTCATCTCATTTTGGACCAGCCACGTTTCAAATCTCACAGGGCTTGTAGCGTCGGACCACGCAGATCCAGGCAAAGGGGCCCCCGTGGCGCCTGGAACAAGGCAAGTGCTCATCGACTTCAGACCAGGGTCCATTTCTTCCTGTGCCTCGGTATCTTCGGTCACCGAGTGGTCACCGCAACAGGAGTCTGGCGGGGCTGTTGGCGATGCAGAGCGCGGCCCGGTGGCCGGGGGTCCACCGCTGCCATCGATGGAACAACTGCCTGGCCACGTGGCAGCCGGGGGACCTCGGGCCAGCCTCATTCCCATCCCTCAGCTCAGTGTGAGGAGGGCACCTGCTGACCGCACACTTCCCGGGGCCGCGTGGGGAGGACCGGCCCCGGCGCAGGCTCAGTGGACGTCAGCCACGGCTGCCGCTTGTACATCTTTGTTTCCTTGTCTGCAGCCCTGGCACCTTGTGTGTGGGCCCCAGAGGCCCCATCTGAGAATGGATGTGATGAAAATGTTCTCCTGACTTGGCGGTGTTAAGACTCCTGGGAAGTGTCATTATCCCTCTTGTATTTTCGGCTTCTTTTTCCCTGTGGACGGTAGGCGCTTAATAAGTGTTAGTTAAATAACTAAATGAACTAATGCATGAATACATGAATGTCCATGAGAAGGGGGGCATTGTGTAGTTGTTTGGGGTTTGAAGCTACAGTTGAAGCCCTGCTGGGGGGAGGGGCCCGAGGGGGGAAACGTGCGGATCTGGGACTCTGGGTGGGGACTCTGAGGCCCCTCCTGCCTTTGTCTGTTGGGCTCATGGTCTCTGCTCTGTGAGGTCCCTTTGGGCCGACTCCCAGGGCCCAGAGCCGCTCCGCTCAGGGTCTGGCTCGGCTCCACCGAGGGTCTGCAGCCCCCAGGCTCCAAGCGCCTAGGTCCTCTGGGTGGAACCTGCAGCATGGCCTGCGGATGCCCTCCGCACAGAGCCCTTCAACACTCCCCCTCCACGAGCCAGGCCTGTTTGCTCCTAATGCATTTGGATTTCCAGATGGGATCATTTTAGCAATATTGCACTTTTATATCGTTGAAAGGGAAAGATAAAAAGGCAGTGCTTTCCTTCCTGCCCTTTCTCCCAAGCTCTGCAAGGATGACATCAGACCACTGGCCTCATCAGGGGCCCACGTCCTGCAGCCAGAGGAAGAAAGTCCTGGGGAGGGGGAGAGTACACCCCCCTCCCCATTTCCTGGGAAGGAAAATAAACTTGTAAAAGTTGAAAATAAGTCGCGTGCCAGTGTTCTGCACGCCTTGCTCGTTTGCTCTTCCCGGCCATGGTTTTTGTCGTCTCTGGGTACCACTTACACTGTTACTTCACCTTTTTCTTTAAAACAACTTACTGAAAAGTCTTTTTAATAGAATTTTTTATATAGAATTAGAAAAACATTTGTATCTATGGAAAATTTTAAATACATACAGAAGTAGCTTAAATAAAATAATACAAGGTGCCCACAATATGTAATACATAAAATATAAACTATATTGCAATATAATATATTATGTGTAATTAATATAGGGTCTAGTTATATAATTATTTATTACATAATTGATAATATTTTAATATATATAATTTATAATATACTATATTCGATGGTATATTAAAATTTTAAATAAATTTTATATAAAATTATATATAAACATATTTTGAATTATACTTATTACAATATACTACCCATTAGCTAGCTTCAAAAAACTTCAGCTCATGGCCCATCTTGTTTCTTCTATACCTTGACTCAGAGTCTGCCCCCACTCCAGATTATTTTGAAGCAAATCCTAGACATCATGTCATTTCATCCATAAATATTTCAGTACCTGCCTCTAAAACATTCGACTTTTTAAACTGAGTTTATCTTAAAAGCGAACTCTTGTATCACAACCTTAAAAGGAAAATTTGGGTCACTCTCCATAAAGATGGAAAGATAAACACAAAGAGAACAGATCAGTGTCATAAACTTCTAGGTGGTGCTAGCCTGCTCTCTTGGCCCCAGAGGGAGCCTAGTAAGGGCTAGCGGGTGTTAAGGACAAGCCACGAGCTAGTACCCCACAGAGACTTTCTCTGTGACAGATCTCACTGGAAAAGATGAAAGAGAATGGAAAGACAAGAGCCCTTTCTGTGTAGTTTGTTCATTGATGCTGGGTCTGAGGACCCCTAAGAGCCTCCTGAGGGCTGCAGGCCATGCCTAGGCGGCACTGCCGTAGGCCGTGGGTGACCAGAGGTAGGCGGGCTGTCAGGGAGATGCTGCTGCTGAGACGTGAAGGGCCTGGGCCGTACAAGAGGCCCACCTGGGTTCCCATCCTAGGGTAACCCTTCCTGAGCATGGGACAAACCTTCAGGCCTCAGTTTCCTCATCAGTAGAATGGGGGCAAGAAGAGCTCATACCCCACATGGTTGTCGTGAGGCTCAAATGAGATGTTTCAGGCAAAGTGCTTGGAGCAGCGATGGGCAGAGTGAAATCTCAAGAAATAGAAGCTGTTATTATTATTCCTGTTGCTGTTATTGATTTTGTTATACTTTGCAGGTAAGTATGCCACCCCTATCAATTCCCAAGTGGGGCCCGGTGGGGGTAAGGCTATCCCTGAAGGTGGAATCTCGTCCCTCGCCCCTCAGGCTTTTGGCTCCTGAATGCCTGAAACCTCCTGCGACCGACATCTGGGGCACTCATGAACCCCCCGAGCCCAGCCTGCAAGCCCGTGAGTCACTTCTGTCTACTGGGGAAAACCAATGAGTCCAGAAAACATCCAGACACCCATGGGCGTCCCCAGCTGCCTGCTCCTGGCATGAGCCACGCCACCCCCCCTCACCGTCCCTGCCAGACAGTTGGGCAGACTGCCAGGTCCGCGATTCACACCCGGGATGGCAGCAGACAGCCCCCACTGGGCTGGGCTGCATGCATGTGTGTTGCTTTCTCGCCCCTCTCCTCGACTGGGTTGTTTTGCTCTGGGCTGCAAATTCATTTTTAGATCCCAGCCTCCTCCCTCCCCCATCTCCCACTTCTATTCTTGGAAAGCAAACTGGGATGTGCTTGGGCTTTGCAGTGAAGTCAGACAGAAGTTTGCCCACGTGCTCCGGCCCCCTGAGATTTGGAGTTAATTAAAAAGGGGGCTTTGAGTGGCAGGTTCAGTGGCCAGAAACGCAGCTGGCTGGCGCTGACTCTGCGGGACGGATGGCTGCTCTGGGAGTCCCCGGCCTCCCAGGGCCTGGCAGGGTGATGCTCCTGGGATGGGGCTGCCCTGCCAGGACAGGTTGAGTTGACCATGTATGTTGGTTAAATATGAAATCTTCCAGCACGTTGGACTGCTGAGAGATTTTTAATTAGATAAATACACTTTAAAGAGTTTGGGAGGAGGGTCGCCTTCAGGAACCCAAGCTGGCTGAAATGCGCTGTGTCTGTGGAAGGAAGCTGACCTTCCTCAAGGCCAACCTGGCCTCAGATGTGAGGGAGGAAAGGTGGGAAGAGACGAGAGGACAGAGGGAGAAATGTACTGGAGGAAGAGGGATTTGGGGACCACTGGGGGACAGAGTGAGTACCCGGAAGGCCAGGCAGCCCCGTGAGAGGGTAAGGGTCTGGACTGAGGAGCCAGACATCAAGGGTTCAAAATCCCAGCTCTGTCACTTTCCAGCTGTGTGACCTTGGCAAATCACTTAACCTCTCTGTGCCTCCATTTTCCTATCTGTAAAATTGGAACACTGATCATAATAGTACTCCTCTTTAAGTTAAGACAAAGTGATTCAGCAACAACTGGCACAAAGTGGTGATTATTAATTAATCTGAGTTTATTATAATTATAAAGAGCAGGGAAAAGAGGGAAAAGAGAAGCAGGGGCTCCCATGTCTATAGGCATTCAGTCTTGGTCCAGCAAATCCCAATGGCATTGGACAGAGGAAGGAGAGGCAGGTCCTACTGGGACTTAGTCCTCTTGGATGAGAAGCAGGTGAGACCAAACAGAGGAGCTCCCTCTAGGGCAGTTCCTCCATTGACTCAGGGAGAGACAACAGCCTCTGAGAACTCAGATGCCTCCTTTTCCAGGAAGCCTTCCCTGACTGCCAGCTCCATTTAGCTGCCCTCCTCTATCCTTCTGCTGCCCCAGTCTCCCCTTTTAGTACACATCATGCCGTATGGTGATGTCTCTCTCTCTCTCTCTCTCTCTCTCTCTTTGATATTTATTTATTTATTTACTTATTTGGTTGTGCATTTACTTATTTTAGTTGCAGCATGTGGGCTCCTTAGCTACATACAGCTCGTGGACTCCTTAGTTGCAGCATGAGAACTCTTAGTTGTGGCATGCATGTGGGATCTAGTTCCCTGACCAGGGACTGAACCCAGGCCCCCTGCATTGGGAGCATGCAGTCTTAACCACTGTGCTACCAGGGAAATCCCCGAATGGTGATGTCTCTTGTTTAAAGCTGTATACTTTCCCTAAAACATCTTCATAAGTATTTTGCAAACATTCTTATTATGAAAGATTAAAAAAAAATCCAGAAGCATCGGGAGTAAAATGAGGCCGTCTCACCCCACCCAGTCCTGTACCTCTCCTTACAGTTTGGTGCGTGTCTTTCCTGACCTTCAGGAGGGTGATCGTGAGTATGTGTATAAGTATCATTTTGTTTTGTCTATAAAAGTGGTTGTACTATGCATATTAAGGAAAACAAGTAAATTTGAAAACAATGTCTTGGTGTGTTTCCACGGCACTGCTTATCTAACTTATTCCTTTATTTTTAATTTTTATAAATATTTCTCTTGAACCTATGATACAGACACATAGTAAAAAAAAAATTGTGCAAAATGATAGAAAGTGAAAATGATGTGTGTCTCCATTTCCTGACAGTGTCCCCAGCCCCCATTTCCCTTCCCCAGAAGCAAAGCCTATTACAGATTTCCTATGCATCCTCCTAGACAGTCTGTGCATGTAGAAGCAGTTGCTGTAACTACATCCCTCTTTTCTTGGTGCTCTGCTCTACCCCTTGCTTATTTTCACTTAACTCTGCACCTCGAATGATCTCCCTTATCAGTACATCATACAGCTGCCTCATTCTTTCCGACAGGCGTATAGTATTCCGTTATATAGACGGGCATAAGTTATCTAACACTCTAGCGATGGGCATGGAGATTTCAACACACATCGCTAAATGCTCTGACATTCCTCCCACTGAGAGGTAAGGTCTATGTTCCCTCCCTTGAAGGTGGGTGGCCTTGTGGCTGCCTCAACCGATAGAGTATGGCGGGAGTGATGCTATCTGACTACATGGTGGGTTAGAAGTACCCATAGTGCTTCTGCCTGGTTTGCCTGGGCTCTGAGGCTGCCATGCTCTGAGGAAGCCCAAACCATGTGGAGAGGTCCAGTGAAGGTGTGCTCTGGCTCCCCTCTGAGCCCAGGCTACGAATGACTCCAGCTTGGGTGTCCGATATGTGAATAAAGAGGCCTCCAGAAGATGCTCTGACTTTTTGAGTCTTCTCAGCTGAGTCCCAGGACATGGTGGAGCAGAGACAACTAATCCCTGCTGTGTCCTGTCCGAGTTTCTGACCCATAAATTGTTAGCAAAGTAAAATGGTTTTAAGCCGCTGGATTTGGGGTAATTTTTTACTCAAATTATAATAAGACATAATCAGAATAATGTAATAATAATAAATAATCAGAACAATGTGCTCTTATGTGTCCTTGCCTTCCAAAGAGTCGGCCTCCTCTGGGATTCCTCAGAACAAGGATTATCTCATTGATTTTTAAAAACAGAGGCAAAATTCACATAATATAAAATTAACCATTTTTATCCTACCGTTCAGCAGTGTCTCATACATTCACAATGTTTCTGTACAACCACAACCTCTAACATGTTCCCAAACATTTTCATCACCCCCCAAAGAAAGCCGTGCCTATGAGGCACTCACCCCCCGTTTCTCCCTCCCCCGTCCCCCAGCCCCTGGCGACCACCAATCTACTTTCTGTCACTATGGATTTGCCAGTTCTGAGCATTTCACATCAGTGGAATCGTACAATATGTGGTCTTTGGTGGCTGGCTTCTTTGACCTGGTATAATGTGTCTTAGGGTCTTCCACGTTGTAGCCTGGGTCAGTACTTTATAACTTTTTGAGGCTGAATAATATTCCACCGTATAGATACACCACGTTTTGCTTATCTATTCATCTCCCGATGGACATTTAGGTTGTTTCCACCTTTTGGCTATCGTGATTAATGCGGTTTTGGACGTCTGTACACATTATATTTGAGTCCCTGTCTCAGTTCTTTTGGCTATACCCTTAGGAGTGGAGCTACCGGATCCTGTGGTAATTCTACGTTTAACTCTTTGAGGAATCACCAGCCCTGTTTTTCACACCAGTTGGATTATTTTACGTTGCCACCAGGGTTGCGTATGAATTCTGATTTCTCCACACCCTCACCAACATTTATGCTTGTCCATTTATCTGATTCTAGCCATCCTAGTGGGAGTAAAGTGGTGTCTCACTGTGGTTTTGGTTTGCATTAACCTAATGACTAACGACATGGAGCATCTTTTCATGTGCTCACTGGCCTTTTGCATACCTACCTTGGAGAAGTGACTAATTTTGCATCCCCGGCACCTCCTACAGACACTGGTATGGACTCAGACTCCATGCCTCTCAGCTGAATGGAAGGATGGGGACATAAACCAGGGCTCTTCTTGGTCCTCTGTCTACGCTGGGTTCCTCGTGGATATGCATCTTCCTGTGGCTCCATGCGTCCAGTGAAGCAGTTGGATGCCCTCACGTTCCAGGGTGGGTGAGTCTTGTTACAGGGCCACCTGCCCTTGATCCCAGACTCTGCAAGGGCACCTCAGTTAATGCAGAGAGCCCGCTTTGCTTGCCAACCCCCAGGCCACAGCGTGGGGCTCTTCCAACGCTGCTGGATCCCACCAGGGTCGGGGTCAGCTGTGGGTTGGTCTGGGACTGTGAAACAAGAGGAGAAATTCCTCTCGCCCCCCAGGAGGTCGGACTGGGGCCGGAGGCCCAAGGTGGGCTCTACAGAGCTTGTTGGCTTCCTGGGAGAGAATTGCAGCTCGAGATGCGGTCCACCCCCTGCCACGGCACCCGTGTTGGGTGGGAGCCCTGGGCTGCTGTGTGTGTGTGTGTGTGTGTGTGTGTGTGTGTGTGTGTAGGGGCGCGGCTCCCTGGGAGATGGGAGTGAGGAAGGGGGAGAAAAGGAGCTGGAGAGAGGAGTAATGGTGGTGATGCCGGGGTTCTCTGCCAGGGGGAGGGCTTGGGAATGATGAGGGGGCCCTAGGAGACAGATGGCTAGAGTGGCCACATCTACTTTTTAAGTACTTTCTGAGATCTAACAAACCTAGTGTAAACTTAATTACTCTTATTTGTGCAGCTTGATGAAATTGTACGTGAGTGTCCATTGTATACGCCTCTCCCAGAACCCAGAAGACTCCCTCAAGCCTGTCTGGCAGCGACCCCTCCCTGGATAACCACTTGTTCTGATGGAATCACCGTTGGCTAGCTTTGCCTGTTCTTGAGCTTCGTGCACGTGGACCCACATGCCACCTGCGCACTTTTTTGTGTCTCGTTTCTTTTGCTCAACACAACGTTTTGGAGACGTGTTCCTGTGTTTGCATGTGGGATTGCGCCTCCCACCCTCCCTCCTTCCCTCCCTCCCTCCCTTCCATCCTTCCTTCCTTTCTTCTTCTTCTTATTCTAGAGCAGTGGTTCTCAACTGGGGGTGATTTAGCCCCCAGGGGACATTTGACAATGTCTGGAGACATTTTTGATGGTCACAACTGGGGAGAGCATGCTACTAGCAACTAGTGGGTAGAGGACGATACAAAGAACAGCCCCCGTAGTAAAGAAAGATCTACCTCAAAATGTCAGCGGTGCCAAAGCTGGAAGCCCTGCTCTACCATGTCTCATTGTATGAGTAGATTACAATTTATTTATCCCCCCTGCTGTTGATGGGCGTTTGGGTCGCTTCCAGCTCTAACAAATGGTGCTGCTATGAGTACCTGGCACACATCTTTGGTGCGTTGTGGTGCATTTGTCCCAGGCGTGTTCCCGGGAGTGAAACCGTTGGCAGGTGAAGGCTTAGCTTCAGTGGATCCTGCGAAGCAGTTCTCCAAAGTGGCCGTGCCATCGTGTACCCTCACCCCTTGTATGGAGCTCCAGTTACCCCGTGTTCTTGTCAACACTTGGTAGTGTCTGTCCTTTTCATTTTAGCCATTTGGTGGCTGGGCCACATGTGTGTTTCAATGTGCAAGCTTTTGTCCCAGACACCTGGGCTGCAGGCATGTGTCATTTTTTGGCCACCCTGAGTCTGAACCCCTCTCTTACATTTAGGGACCCCCTTTGTTGTACATCTTGGTGGGAGGCCAAGCCCACTTCCCACGTTTAGGCTCTACAGATCACTTTTCCACCCTCTCTTTCGACTAAATTGTGGTTATTTAATCCTCCAAACATCCCTATGGGGTAGATCCTAATATTAGCTTCATCTTACAGATGTTAGGGTCTGGGGCCTTCACAGTCCCACTGTCATCCTTCCCTTTGGGGCTTTTGGGGGCTGTCTACATCTATGCCCCTCACTTCACCACAGTATGGGTTTGTTAGATGAAGAAGGCTGTTTCTGGTCTTAGGTCATCCTCATAGCCATCACTGGTCTCCCACTCTCCATTATATTTGAAGAGGTTGAAGGTCAACTAGGGCCCCATGGGCTATAAGTTCTTGAGGTCAGGCCCTAAGTCTGTTTTCCTCAGTGACGAATCTCACCATGCCTGCACAGAGTAGTTGCTCAATAAATCTTTGTTAAATGATGGAAAGAAACAGGTGAACAATGTGATAAAAATGGAAATTCTGAAAAAGAAGACTTTAAAAAATGAGACTTACTCTCTGACGTAATAGGAAGTCCAGAGGGAGGGCTTCAGGCATGTTGTGATCAAGGCTCTGCTTCCGTCGTGCTGCAAGTCTCTTGGCTCTGCCATCCTCCTTGTGTTCGCTTTGCTCTCAGGCTGGCTTCCCTCACGTCACAAGGCGCTACCAGCAGCAGCAGGCTTCCTTGTTCATAACAGCCTATGGCATATAAGCCTCCCTGTTCTTGGGTCTCTTTGGGTTAACCTAAATCCCATGCCCCTTGTTTAAACAGGAGTATTTGCCTAGGCTTTTCTATGAGCTGACTGGCTAAACTGCACCAACTCCTAGCAAGAGAGATGAGATTACCACGACTGGCTTAGGTCGGTTAATCAGATATAGTAACGCCAATTACTACATCTAGGAGGGAGTCAGCTTTTCCTCAGTTACAGAGGTGCCTGTGAGAGGTAGATACCTGAACAAAATTAAAATCTGGGGGGGGGAAAGAAGGAAGAGGCAATGGTTATTTGTAGGCAACCGATAATATCACTGTATTTCTCTGTCCTGTCTCTCATTACCAAGTATGAATAAAACCAACATTCATCCACTCATTCAAATAATCAAGTGAAAGCCTGTGTTAGTTACCTAGTGCTATGTAACAAATTTCCCCAAAACCTAGTGACTTACGACAATAACCATTTTTTTAATCTCACAGTTTCCATGGTCACCCTGAGCTGCTAGGTCTGGTTCAGGGTCCTTCCTGAAGTCGCATGCAGGATGCTGGCTGGGGCTGTGCCACCTGAAGCCTTGACCAGGGCCGCAGTACCTGCTTCCAGGTTGGCTCACACAACGGAGGTGGGCACAGGCCTCAGTTCTTGCCACCTGGACCTCTTTGTCGGACTATTCCAGTGTCCTCAGGACAAGGCAGCGTCTTATCCCAGACTGAGTCATCCGAGAAAGAGCGGGGAGGATGCTGCAGTGCCTTTCGTGCCCTGGTAACTTCCTCTACGTTCCAGCTGTTAGAAGCAAGTCACTAAATCCAGCTGTCACTCCACAGAGAGGAACGCAGCTCCACCTCTTGAAGGAGGGAGAACCTGTGGACATATTTTAAAGCCACAAGACTCTTCACCTCTCAACTCTCTCCATGCTGAAGTCTACGGAGCAGACCTGCACGTTCTCGGTGTTGGCACACACGTCCAGCCTTCACACAAGCCCAGCACTTCCTCTGGGCCGAGGGGCTTTCTGCCACAGCTCACCTCTGCTGAATTAGACCCTCCATGGGGTCCCCCGGGAGAGTTTCTTACGCACGTTCGCCAAAAGGCCAACTCTCCTCTCCAGTAGGGAACTCTTGCTTGCAGGAAAGCACTGGAGAAATCCTTTAACGAAGTACCTCCCCTTCCCCAGTGGTTTGCACGTTGATCCCCACACCCTCCTCGGAGGAGGCATTGTCACTGTTACCAAAGAAAGTGGGAAACACAGGTGAGATGGCCCACCCAGGGACCCCTGGTCCGTGTGACACTAAACCCATGCCCTCCCTCTTACATCAGTTCTTGGTTAGGGGAAAATCTCCTAGAAGATTTGAACTTGTTGATTCAAAGTAGTGGTGTTATATTTCTGACTTCAGGGGGTCGAGAGGGGACAGGCCACTCATGGACCATCTTCCATATTTAAACAATGTTGACAACAACTACTGTTTGTTAAGGGCTTATGTTGTATGACGTCCCGTGAGACCATCTTCCTGCATCATCTCATCTGGTCCTCACGGCAGTGGTCCAGGGAGGTAGGGATTTCTAGAACCACCTCCGCCCTTGCCAGAGAAGGAGAAACTGAGTCTCAAAGGCAAAGGTGATAAGCCCACGGCATTGCAGCTACTGACTTCTCTCCAGGTCGCCTTGGACCCAAGCCCCGTGCTTCTAACTGCAGATCAACAAACGCTGACTCCAGCCCGTGGCCCGTCATCCCCGAGCGGCCTTGTCACCCACCAGCTGGAGCTGTGACTTGATGCCCACTGACAGCGTTAGCAGGATGCAGACGCGCGGGGAGCGGTGGGAAAGCACTTGCTTGTCCGCTTGCGGATGCGGCAGCTCACAGGCAACGAGAAAGAGGTTGCCTTCGTTCACCGCATCTACATTAGTGATGTGACTGACAGGCCGAAGGGGGAAGTGATACATCTTTCCTCCTGGTTTTCCATGGAGCACCCAGTGATCTAGTTCATCTTGGCAAGAAGCAGGGGTTCCAAGCTCACAGAGAGAGAGACAGGCGCGCTGTGGCTGGACTGCGCGTCCAGAATGGCCAGGAACAACCAGCGCTGCGCTGTGTGCATTTGGGAGCTCAGCCTGTCTCTTTGGCTTCATTCTCCATCTACAGACCCGATGACCACCCCTCCCCGCCCCCAGCCCTGACATCTTTCCTAAGCTCTAAACCGACACTGCCCAATGGAACCGTTTGACAACGAAAACGTTCTTTCTACTCTGATACCAGAGCTACCAGCCAGCGAGGCTACTGAGAGCCTGCAGCTGAGAATCTGAATTTTTTAGTTTCATATAATGTTAAGTCATTTACCTGTAAGTGTAAACAGCCACGTGTGCCTAGTGGCGACCGTGTTGCAGAGTGGCGTCCCTGACTTTCCTTTTCAACTACCTGGACCTACGTGGGGCTCCCCAGCAGCAAGGATACACGTGAACATGACTTATTAGGGAAGCGCTCCCAGGAGGAATTGGGATGAATAGGGGCAGCAGTTCAGGCAGGAGAAGACGCCAAGCAAGGCGAGAAGGTGCAGCCCCAGGGGAGGACCAGCCGCCTGATCCTTGGGAGTCTGGTGTGTAAATCGCGCCTCTGAGCTTGTCCTGTTTGGAGGTGCAGAGCTGGACTTTTGTCCCCCTGCACCGGCCAGGCATTGGTGACGATTTGTTGCATAGGGGACCCTAACTTCCAGGCACTCTGGCTCCAGTGGCCCAGGGGAGGTGCGCTGTAGAGATGCCACAGGTAACAGAAGCGGCGCAAGGTGTCCCCAGGGGTCAGCAGGGCACTGACAAATCCCTCACTTAACTACAGCTGGTCCCTCACCTGAGGTCCCACGTCCTTGAAACTCAGTGTGTCCAAATGTGAACTCGCCTTCTGTGTTCATTTTCTGTGGCTGATGTAACAACTTGCCACGAACTCAGTGGCTTAAAACACACGCATTCATGATCTTATATTGCTGGAGGGCAGAAGTCCCACAAGGGCCTCAGTGGGTTCAAATCAAGGTGTCGGCAGGGCTGCGTCTCTTTCTGGAGGCTTTCGGAGAGAAGCCGTTTCTTGCCTTTTCTGGCTTCTAGAGGCCACTGCCCTACTGGGCCCGTGGCGCTTCCTCCATCTTCAAAGCTGGCAGTGACGGCTGGGGCCCTTCTCAAGCTGCATCTGTTGGCCTCTTCCATCATCTTAACTTTCTGACCCAGCTAAGAGAGATCCCCTGGTTTTCAGATCCCTGTGATTGGCCTGGGCCCACCCAGCTAATACAGGCTGCTCTCTCCAGCTGTGGTCTGTGCCCTTCATCACATCTGCAAGGTCTCTTTTCCCACGTGAGCTGACACAGTCCAGGAGCTGAGGGTTAAGGTGCCGGCATCTTTGAAGGGGCCATTATTCGGCTGGCTGCCTTATCTAAGCCCCCACGGTACTGTCTGCTGTGTTCCCTTTCGTGGTGAATGGTCCTCTCCTAATGTCCTCACGGTGTTTGAGCTAGAGACCTGGGTGTCATCGACCTCCTCCAGGCACCCCACATGCAATCCAGCCCCCAAGCCCACTCATCTTACCTCCTAAAAAGCCCTCAAATCAGTACACTTTTCTTGATCCTCACTCCCTCTGCCCTGGTCTTGCCTGAAAGGCTGTAAGATTCTCCTAACAGGTCCTGCCCCCTTTCAATCTTCTCTTCAAAGAGCATCCAGAATGACTTATTTAACATGGATATCAGGGTGTATCTGTCAGAATAGGCTGGGTTATGCTGTGGTAACAAACAATCCCAGAATTGCAGTGATTTAATATGACAAAGGGTTATTCCTCACTTACCCTGGCCATGAAGCAAGGAACTCAGGCAGCCTCTAGAAGCTGAAAAGGGGAAGAAAACAGATCTCCCCTTAGAGCCTTTGGGAGCACAGCCCCTGCTGACCAAATTTAGACTCCTGACTTAGAGAACTGTGAGATAATAACTGTATGGTTTTTAAGGCACGAAGTTTGTGGGAATTTGTTTTTTGTTTGTTTGTTTTTGGTCACGCCATGAGGCTTACGGGGATCTTAGTTTCCTGACCAGGGTTCGAACCTGCGCCCTTGGCAGTGAAGGTGCTGAGTCCTAACCACTGGACCACCAGGAATTCCCGGGAATTGGTTAAATCATAGCAAATGAATACACCTGGATATAATGAATGTTACATTTTGAAGATTCTAAGATTTTGTTATTTTTATCCAGTGAGTGCTGTTTCTTGCGTTTTAGCAAGCAGTGACGTTGGCCGAATTTGAACTTCAAATTCTGTAACTGGAGCGGCAATTCCGGCCCCGTTCACGGCTTTATCTTACCTGGGCGGCTTTGGGTCTGCTCCAGGAGTGGTCAGGGGTCCGTCAGAGGTGGGGGTAGACAGAACCGGGGGGATTTCCTCTGAATCTTTCCCATCCAGGAGTCCCCTGCTCTCGTCAACAGTCATGGTTTACCAGCTTCCGTTTTCTGGTTTCTTGGTCCAGAGAGACCGAGTCCCACTGGTGTCCTGTTGCCTTGTGGCTGCACTGTGCCACCTGCGCTTAGCCTCAGGCCAAAAGCTGTGGCCTCTCCCGTTGCGGAGCACAGGCTCCGGACGCGCAGGCTCAGCGGCCATGGCTCACGGGCCCAGCCGCTCCGCGGCATGTGGGATCTTCCCGGACCGGGGCACGAACCCTTGTCCCCTGCCTCGGCAGGCGGACTCTCAACCACTGCTCCACCAGGGAAGCCCTGCTCTGGTTTTATTATTGGGTTCTGTGAGGGACTCGTTCAGTCCTTACCAGGAGTGGAAGTCCTCTGGTTGAATTTTGGGGTCCTTTGAGTGAGTGTCCTTTTATCTCCTACCTGGTTCTTAGAAGACAGATGTTTCCAGCACTGGTTTCTAGCTGGTTCTCTTACTTCCTAATCTGTTTCCTAATCTGTAAGCCCTGCGCCGCTGGGCCATTGGGTAAATGAGAAAATATGTGTACTTTTACAGTGTTGGGCCCAAGGCTGGTCTCATGGTTATCTTCACAAGCATCTCTCTGTTGCTCGTGGAAGAACACGGAACTGGTGCTGGCCAGTTTTTCAAGCCCCGTCAGTTCTTCCATATTAACTCTGGAAAAGGCATCTTTCTTTCCTGCCAGGAAAATAAAAAAAAAAAAAAGATGCATTGCAGTCATTCAGAATTTGTTGTAATTCAGAATTTCCACCCTTTATTTCCCCAAACCAGCTCTGCTAAGTAGACACTGCTCCTGAGTCCTTATCCACGCAAACAAGGGGCGCTGGACTGCCCGCTGGTGTGCAGCAAAACTGCGACCCCCATGCAGGACACCACGGTGACGGGATCAGGCCTTGGGCCTGCGTGGGCTTTCACTCGACCTTTGCGGCCCTGGTCCATTTGTGCTTTGCACACTTGTTCACTGAGTATCCGGTGTGTCAGTCACTGTGCAGGGTGCCAGGGTCACAGCAACAAACAAGGCAGACACGATCCTGCCCGTACAGATGGACGTCTGGTCAGAGATCTGGACACGAGCCCGAGCATCACATCCGCACGTGTAAACCACAGATGTGCGAAGGGTATGGACAGGGCGGGAGCTGTGTGTGCAGAAGACAGGAACGTGATTTGCTCAGGGAGGCTGGTGGGCTGCCTGGGGAAGTAACATTTCAGCTGAGGTCTGAAGGATGAGTGGAATTTAACAAGGATGAGGCCAAGTGGGAGGAGGCTGAACCAGCCTGTGCACAGGCCCTGTGGTGTGTGGGGCATGGTAAGTTCCAGAACAGACATGGGGACAGGTGCTGCAAGGGGGATGGGGAGGGTTCGTTAAAAGGTGAGATTCAGGAAATAAAACTACAGGATGCACGGTTACATTTGAATTTCAGGTAAATGCCAAATGCACTTGAAAACATATAAGTATATCCCAAGTATTGTACTGGACATACTTATACTAAAACGTATTTGCTATTTATCTGAAATTCTAATTAAACTGGGTGTCCGGTATTTTATCCGGCAACCCTACCTGCAGGGCCTAGCAGACCATGCAAGGAACTTGTTCTCAGACCAGGAGGATAGAAGCCGGGAGCAACACGACCCAGGCCGGGTGATGAGGTCAGCTGGCCACCGCGCGGGTGCAGATGGAGTGGGCCCGGGTTGGGGGAGGCGAGGGGAGGCCGCTGCAGTGTCCAGGCGAGACCCTCCCTGGGTGGCCGAGGCTTGTATCGGGAAGCTTCTCACAGCCAGCTCTGCTCCAGGGACCAGAAATCACTGGAGAAGAAACCTCCCTGTGTCTGCTGTTTTTCTCCACCAGCTGTTTGGGAGGGAAGTGGCGCGATGCCACAGGGCGGAGAGAGGGTGCAGGATGGGGGGAGGTTGGTGAACAAGGGTGTGGTCCCAGCTGGATCGCACGGGGAGCCCTGGCGTGTACTGCATGACAGACTTGGCCTCCCTTGAGGCAAGGGACTGGTCCTTCGTACCCCTTCAGTCAGGTTTTGGTTGCAGGTTGCTGACCCCCTGTGAAAGGTGTCACTTCTGTATCAGGGGTTAACTGGGAACCATTATCAGGCAGCCCCTACCCACAGCAGCTGGGGGATGGATGCCCTTAGCCAGTGACGGGGGTCAGAGCAGAGGAGCAGCCATCATACTGACCCTCCCATCATCACCATCGTCATCGTCATCACCATCACCGCCTTCACCATCGTCGCCATCATCGTCATCACCGCCTTCACCATCGTCGCCATCATCGTCATCACCGCCTTCACCATCGTCGTCATCTTCATCACCACTCTCATTGTCATCATCCAGTATTTCATTCGAGGCTCTCAGAGCCCAAGATGCAGCTGAATAGCTAGAGTTATTATCCAATTTAACACGGAGCAGGAACGGCCCTGGGAGTTTTGATGAGCTGAGGGTCCTGTGGAGGCATTTGGGGGAAGCTGGGACCTCCACCTGGTTTCCCAGCTCCTGGGTGAGAGCTGGGGTCATCTCCCCACTGCACTCAGGAGGTCAGGGAGGCTTGAACAGTTGTCTCCTGGCCCCTGGGTCCCAGGCCCCTCTTCACTGAAACCTGTTTCATTTGTGGAGCTAAAGCGCCGGGACAGGAGGGGGATGGTGAAACACAGAGACAGTAACCGACAGCGACATACAGCCAGGGGCACTCTCTGGAGGGGCACTTATCTACCCGCACACCCTGGACACTTGTCTCTGCCTCCCCGGGCCTCAGTCTCCCCCATCTGTTTGCGTGAGACGCTGTCGAGATCATCTCCCGGGTGGTGGGAGGCGGCCATGGTGGGCTCCTGTCCATGCCTTTTCTATATAGAAATGGAACAGGGAAGGGAGGAAGATGCTGGCCATGCACCGTGAGTGGGGGGGTGGGCACTTCAGACAACAGGTCTTCTCTGTGACCTGGACTTTTGGGGGCCTGCAGAGGTCATGAACCCCCTCAGCAGGACCCCCGACGAGCACAGGCCTGGGGCTGAGTGGGCAGCAGGGACCCCTGTGATTCCCATCACCCGGGCAAGTGTGGAAATATTTGGACGAGTGTGGGGAAAGCGGGACCTTCTCCCACTGTGGCTGGAGTGAAATGGGCACGGCCAATGTGGGAAGCAACGCAGAAGATTCTGGAAAAAGTAAAAATGCCAAATCTACAGCCTGCAATCACAGCTTTAAGGCTGAAGGCCTCAGAGCCCGGCTCTGTCCCAGGCTGATCTCAGAGACCCTGTCGGGGGGACACAGAGCCCAGGGGGATGGTGGCCTTCTGGGATAGCACAGCTCAGACTTCAACGCTTGGAGGCTCATGTCGTGTCACTGCCAGGCTTGCGATCCTCCAGCGGCTTCCGAGGGCACTTGGGGTCAAATGCGAACTGTCCACTGCAGCCTGCAAGGCCCGAGTGATCTGTCCCCTGGGACCTTCCCTCGAATTGCATGTCGCTCTCCCCATTACCCCCCCAGCCCCGCTCCCATCCCTGCACCACGGCCCCCTTTCCTTCTCTCAGCATATTCAGCATACGCGCACCCCAGGGCCTTTGCACTTGCCGCCCCCTCTGCCAGGAGCGCTCTCCTCCAGCTCTCTCTCTGTCTGTCACCTTCCTGTAGTCTGGGTTTCAAATCTCCCCTCACCCTAACCATGCCTCTTAATCATCAGACATCCTCTTGCTCAGCCTCTCCTGCCCCAGACTGAGCCGGTGGGAGCAGGGAGCCTGCCCACCGGCCCTCTGTCTCCCAGGTCTCCCCCTTCTGCATGGGGCCAGGTGCTCAGTCAGTGCTGGCTGAGCTAACCTCCCGAGTAGGGGCCGTAGCAGGGGGTCCCGCAGGGCACCGGGCCAGGCTGGACACGGGTCCCTGGGTCCTGCTCTGCTCACGTCGTGTGACTCTGGCCAGACTGGACCTAACCCCTCTGGGCCTGTGGTGACAGGAACCCCAGCTCTCCAGACGTCTGGGGCTGGTGGCAGAAATAATTGGATTAACTGAAAGAAACTGAACCCTGAAGAGAAGACCGGGGTCGCTGGGAGCAGAGGGACATTCACCTAGTCTGTGGCGCCCACTGGAATTATGGTTTCTCCCCCCTGGAATGTTGTCCCCCATCCTGGCTTCGCCCTCCATCCTCTGGGGCATTGTCTGGCCGGCTCACCAAGGTCACAGGCCTCAGGCACCCCAGCCTGTGGGGGAGATGTCACCTCTCTCCTTCCCTTCCTTTCCCCAAGGGGCTGTTGGTCCAGGTTGGATATGCATTTGCAAATACCTTCCAGAATGAAGCCCAATCCGTGCTGACAAGTGGAACGTGGGTGCCAGCTGGGGGCCAGGCCCGTGGCAAAAGTCATGACCCCCATGACCCCGGAGGCTCAGAGAGGTGAAGGGACCTGCTCCACGTCACACAGCCTGGGGAACTGGATTTCAACCCAGTCTATGTGACTCCAGACACCTTCCTCTGCTCAGGACCGAGTGCGGGGAGGCCAAAGGGGAACGAGACCCAGGCTGGTCCTTAAGGGGTTCCTGGCCTGAGGGGTGTTTGTGAAACCTCCGATCCTCTGAATGTGAGCTGGCTTTCGTGGCTCAGACTTGCAACGGGGAGGTCAGACGGGGAGTGGAGGGGACGCCAGGAAAGAACAGATTTGCTCTGTCAGGATGTTGCTCCGAAGAAGGGGCTGCTTTTCTGGAAAGTTCCACACTGGCCCCACAAACTCCCTCTGTTGGTCGCCAGTGGCAGAAGAAGACAGAGCCTGTGCTCCTCTCTGCACAGCTGCGTGAACTGGGGTGGTTTCTGTGCCCCTCTGGGCCTCAGTTTTCTCATCTGCAAAGTGCGTATCATAATGCAAGAACCTCCCAGCTTGAGGACAGCTTGCCGAGTGCAAAACTTCCGGGGTTCAGAGCGGGTGCTCAGTAAGTGTGGGTAGTGTGAGAATGGAGTGGAGATGGAGCCTCGATGCACAATGACTCAGTCCTTGGTCAGTGGAGAGGGGAGGAAGGGACAAGTCAAAGGGGAAACGGAGAGACCTTGGGGGCCCAGGAGCTGGTGGTGGGAGGGGAGACCCGGTGTCCAGATGGCAGAGCTGGGAGGTGATGATTCACTTCTGAGGCAGGAGGCTCGGGGGCTGTTTGACTCCAGGCCTAGCTGGTCCAAATATATGATTTCGTGCACAACTCAGTGCCCCGGGGCCTGGGGGTGGTCAGAGGAACGATGCTCAGGGACTTGCTGCCGGCAGGTGGGTAGGCTGTGCCGGGGTGGGAAGGGGAGTGGGCTTCTCTTCTTTCCCCGAGGCTCCCAGTGCGGTCCTCCCTCAGCCTGGCTGAGGTGGGGAGATTGTGGCCCCCTGACATTCCTCGTCCCCAAAGTCAAGGCTTCCCAGGGAAAGCCCGCCCCTCCCAGCCAGGCGAGTCGGTACCCTGGACCAGCCTCGAGCAGCATGTGTAACGATAGCTAACACCATTGTCACGCTCTCTTTTATTTGTTTTATTCTGGTTAGTCAGTGCTCCCAACCCACCCCTCCCACAGTGTTGATGTGTGTCCTTTTGTTCTGTGTGTGTGCGTTTTATTTTATGGAAATGATAGAAGCCTGTGGATCTCACTGTTTCTTCTGTTTTCTCAGCCTCCTGCCGTAAAGCACATCCACGCTGCTACAGGTACATCCGGGCTGCTGCTTCTAACTGCTTCCTGTCTGTCCGTGGATTTCATCCCCCACAAAGGGTGCCAGCTGGTTGCCAGGGGCCCTGCACCGAGGCAGTGATGAAAAACTCATTCATTCTCTGGACTTCGGTGAGCATTTCTTTGACATTTACACCCAGAATCCAGGATTGCTGAAACGCCATAAAGTGCGCTGGACACTGTATGCCCCCGGCCATCCTTGTGCGCCCCTCCAGCCCTCGGCTGCCTTTTAAATTCTTGTCAGACTTTGCTGTCATCTGCATATAGCTCTCACTGCTGCTGAATGTTAACATCTCTTCCTGTGCTTATCAGCTTTTGAGTCTCCTTGTCTGCAAATTGCCTGTTCATATCTTTTGTCCGTTTTCCCTTTGGGGTTTCTCGCTTTTTTTTGTTGGCTTGCCGGAGCTCCTCGTTTGTTCACCACTGGAGACTGAACACTCGTGGGGCGGGGCTCTGGTCTGCTCTGCTCACCGCTGCGTTCTCGGCACCGTGCAGGCAGCCCTGGCACACACTTGGTGCTTCATGAACGCGCGGTGAGATGAGCGAATGACCCCAGAGCCCCACTGTCCCTCACGCGTAATGTCCCTCCTCCTTTCCTGGGCTGCGGTGAGAAGCAGTTGAGGTGACGGGGTGGCAATTTGGAAAGGGCGTGTTGTGTACACTCAGGGCGCCGTCCTTGGGCTCTGAGCCCTTTCTTGGGGGCAGCGCTGCTTCCCACCTGGGGGTACCTGTGGGCCTTACCTGTGGAGCGGTGACTTGTGAGTGTAACACCGCAAAGGGGGGGAACCCCAGCCCCATCTCCCCAGTGCTTTTGCAGCTGATATAAACTCGAAGAAAGTGACCAAGTGCATGAGATCAGATGCATAAAATGCAAACCAGAAGTGTCATTTGATCTGTAAAGGGAAGGAGAAAAATCTCAACAGTTTTGCGGAGATGGGAACAAAACCTAGCAAGAGCAGTTAGCGCTAACTCAGCTGGTAAGGATGCTTCAGTCGCAGCTTCAAGGAAGGGACCTCCCGCAGCCCAGAGGCAAGTCACTGAGCCCTGCCCGCCCCCAGATTACTTGCTCAGAAACTTTGGTTGCCTGTAGGATGGGAAAGCTGTCTCTGGGTTTCTGGCCTGAGAGAAGTGAGAACCAGTAACCCGGGGACAGCCTCAATGTGCCTAGAAGGGCCTGACGACGCCCCTCCCTGCTCTGCCCCAGCAGGGAAACAGCGAGGGTGCCTTCTCAGCCCAGCTGTCTGGGGCTCGGCCCAGGCAAGAGAAAGGTTACAGGAGGAGACACCGACATTAAACCACAGCAAGGAAACAGTGAAGGTAGAAGTGTGTCCTGGCACGAGTGCAGGGCTGCAGGGGGGCTGGGAGGAAGCGTGAGCGGCTGCTGCCTAGGGCCCAGGAGATGCCTGCTGCGTGGCCGTCCCGGGCTCAGGGATGCCTGTCTCCCCCCATGGAAACCAAATCAGGAAAGTCGCAGCCCATCCCCACTCATATACCCCTCCCTGGATCCACCCATCTGCCCATCGAGCCACACTCTGGGGAGGAGGGGTGAGGATGTTTGTGGTGGGAGAAGAGGACACTGGCACAGCGTCTAGTAGCTGGCGCAAAGCAGGTGAGCCCAGGGGACACTGAGGTCTGGGGAAGGGGCCCACTCTTTCTTTGCCCTGTCATTCCCTTTCCCAAACACTGAGCCTGTCTGTTCGTTCATTCAACTTTCATTCATTCATTGGGCACCTGCCACCGCCCCGCCCACCTACAGGCACCGTGCTATGCCTCAGGGGCACCGAGTGAGGCTGACACCCTGCCCTGACCTCAAGTACTTATGTCATAGCAGGCAAGATGAATAAACAGGTCAAGCACCTACAATTATTGCAGGTTGAGGTAAGTGCTTTGCAGGAAACAAGCAAACGTGTGTACGTGGGGGTGTGGGAAGCCATCGCTAGAGGGGGGACTTGGGAAAGGCTTCCCTGAAGCCATGAGGATGAGCATCTCTGAGGACATCTGGAAATAGAGTGCTCTATCCATGGGAACAGCACGTGCAAAGGCCCTGGGGTGGGAAAGCTGCTTGGGACACGCAAGGAGCTGAGAGAGGGCCTTGCAGGGAGTGCGTGTTCAGCCAGCGTCAGGGTGTAGAACCCACAGTGGCAAATCCAGCCATCATTTCCCAGGTAGCCCCCCCCTTCTCTCCCCACCACATGGAGCCATTTTCTCCTTGGGAGCGTGGCTTAAAGGTTTCCCAAAACATCATTAACATTCAACGAAGGGAAACCTTCAGGCTGTCTTGCAGGAAGACCCCGGACAGCTTGCCAGTTTTCAACTGGAGATAATTAAATCGTGCGTTTACAATGGACCCCCCAGGACCAAGCATGCTTTTCTCTTCCCTTTTGGTTTGTGGCCTGTGATATGGAGAGGGAAGTGGGTTTGCCCCCAGGAGAAAGAAGGGAAAGCAAAACATTCCTCAGCAGAGAAAAACAAAAGAATCCTGACGAGCAAGGAGTCGGTCTCTGAGCCTTGAATTGATCTTTTTATCAGCAGGAAAATGCTGTCAGTCATCAGGGATGGGGTGTGTCACGTTCCCATTTTGAGAAACTTTGCCCCAGACCTCTCCTCTGAGAACAGCATGGCTCCCGAGGCTGAGGAGCTCTCGCATAGGACTGAGTGATCAGCATTTGGTAGGGCTTTGTTTATACTCTTTTCATCCCCCCAAAGGCTCCACAAGGGAAGTTCTAGTCCATTTTACAGATGAGGAAGCTGAGGTTCAGAGAGGTAAAGGAACTTCCCCACACCACAGACTTAAGTGCTAAAGCCAAGGTGCAAACCCTGATTTTGCCAGCTTCAGACCCAGGCTCTGGCCCTTCTCTGTGATTCTCCCATGTGTCCCCAACATAAAGTCCTGGGCTCTGGGTTGAGCTTGAGGCTGAGCCCAACCTGTGCCAGCGCCATCAGGGGTTACTTGTCTGTTCCTGCCAGCTTCCTCTGTGAGCCCCTGGGAGCAATTCTTCTGAGGAATAAGACTGGAGAGCCTCCTAGGGCACAACTTGTGTGAGTGGGAGTTCAGGAATGGCTTGATCAGGCCTCCAGGGCCTGCCTCCCCACCCTCATTAGGCTCCTTTTCTAGTCCTACACTGGTGTCCTGCTTTTTAATTTTCAATATCACATCAGGAATATTGATGGTGTGATGGAATTCAAACAGAACTCAAAATCCCGTTGTGTTTGAACCAGACCTGGGTTCAAATCTTGTCTGCTACCTCTTGGCCTTGTGACCTTGGGCAAGTTTCTCACCTCTCCTAGCCTTAGTTTCCTGATCTATAAAATGGGGATGCCATCTATCCCAGAGATGTTGTGAGAATGCAGTGAATGATTTTGTAGGTCTGTTGGCACAGGGCCTGGTAGGCAGTGAGTCCAATAAATGGAAGTTGTTATGACCTGGCCAGGAGCAGAGGTCGTTATTACTGTGGTCAATCCCCACACAGACAGGAACAGAGGTCTTTCCCACTGTGCAAGCCGCCACACCAGGACCAGCTACAGAATTTGCAGAGCCCAGCACAAAATGAAACCTTGGGGCCCTTGTTCAAAATGTATTGAGAACTTCAAAAGAGCAACAGCTGAAAATTAAACCAAGTGTGTGGGTCCCTATCTCGGGGCCCTGTGAGACTGCAAGAAGGGCACCCCAGAAGCCAGCTTTCCCTACACAGGAGGGAACAGAGGCTGCTTGTACTCCGACCACTCGTGTATCTTCTACGGTGAAGCGTCTATCCAAACACTGGGCCCATTGTTTACAAACTGGTTTACAAACTCGTTTTCTTATTGGCTTGATTTCTTTATATACATTATGGATAACAGTCCTTTGGTGAAAAGGGTTTGTGCGTTTGCTTTTTTAATTTTTAATCATACAGCCTCAAAAAAGATGAGCAGGGCTTCCCTGGTGGCTCTTACAAAAAAAAAAAAAAAAAAAAAAAAAAAAAAAGAGGAGCCAAAGGAACAGCAGTGGGAAATTGTGACAACAGGATTTTAGGATTTTTCAAGTCAGGAAAAGTAGCAGCATGAAGTGTAGTAAATAAAGCGTATCCATGCCTTTCTGTTGGTGCAGAGCAGAGAAACGAGGGGTTGGAGAGATCCCGTTCCGAGTGAGTCTCCCGTCACCACTTCCCGGCTGTGAACTTCCAGCCCGGACTTCACCCCTCTGGGCCTCGGCTTCCCCCTCTGTTAAATGGGGAACAGAATCTGTGTCCTCAGGAGCTGGTCATGCAGGTGAATGGCCGAGGCAGGCCCGGTTTATCTTGTTCTCCCCAGAAGGCAGCTCACGAGCAGAATTCCAGGAGTGAGGGGACCGGTGGGGGGCAGTGAGCACTGATTTGGGGGTTCATGGCTGGCTTGCTGGGTACAGCATGCAGCGTCTCTGGGCTTGTTTCCTGGGGGCTCAAGGGCTCCCATCACCCCAGCCTCCTTCCTCTTCCAGGCTGGGTGGTAAATGGGAGGGGTCCAGGCAGATGGGGAGGCAAGGGGGGCGCATCCTGAGATCCACTCCTTCCCCAGACAAGGGCAGCAGGGGTCCCCAAGGCGGGGACTTAGTGGGAAGCAGGGTGTGAGGTCTTATATCTTTAAATGGGCCCACTCCAAGGAGAGACCTCCCTCTCCTTCACTCACATACAGTAGGTGCAGGAGAAAAGGAAACGCCAAACCAGGGCCTGGAGGAGCTGAACCCATCACCACATAAGAATGAACCAATTGGTCCCAGAGGACAGGAGGTCTGAGGCCCTTTGTGACATCGCCCTGCTCCCTCCCCTTGTCCCCACCAAGTCCCGACCCTAGAAGGAAGGAAGGAAGCAATGGAAGGAGGAAGTTGGGGAGAGAGGGAGGGAGGGAGGGAGGAAGCACATCTTCTGACCTCAGGACCAATATCTGTGTTACACCTGGGCCTTTCAAGATGGGGCCCAAGATGTGAAGAAGGGGCCAGGGGAGTGAGGCAGGGCCTCTGGCTTGTACACTCGCTGTTTCAGCCCAACTTCTACTCCTATTGGAGGTGGGGCCTTAGGCAAGACAACCTGCTGGGTCTCAGTTTGCTTGTCTGTAAATTGGGGTTGATGATTGTACCCACCTTGGCCCCAGAGCCCCGGCCCTTGGATTGAGCATCCATGCTCTTCAATGGTGTGGAGTCTGAGGCTTTCGCTCAAGTGCAAATCAAGCCTCCCAGGACCTTCACAGGCGGGGGCCCCTTGCGATCACACCCTGGATCAATGCTCTGCTGTCGCTGCCATCTCAACATGTGGAATCATTTTATCTTTGAGCTTGTGTTTTGTAAGTAAAGTCCATGGGGCAATGGAGAGTGTGTGTAAGCAGAGGGAACACACAAGGTCCGTGAGTCCTCGTTCCCTGCCGCCCCGTCCACACGTAGCCCTCACGATGACCCCGACACACGGCTGAATTCTGGGGGCCCAAGACGTGGGCCAACTCAGCAAGTTCAAGGGGAGCGTGTTCCGTTCACGGCAAGCACCCAAAGGCTCTCCCTCTGAACGAGGACTTGCTTCTGACGCAGAGAGAAGGCAACTGTGCTCTGAGAGACACCAGTGACCCATCATTTCCCTTTATTTTTTTTTGTGCCGTTTCCCTGCACCAGCCAGACATGTAGGCTGGAAACCACACTGTAGAGAGAAAGGGGGAGAGAAGGCAACCCCAGCTCCTTTCTCATCAGCCAGACGGAGATGGAGTGTCGGCAGAATGTGTGCGTACCACGAAGGGAAGTGAGAACAGTCGAGTTACTTTTGTGCAGTGTTTCTTCCATTCTGGTTAGAGCAAAACACGTGTGCTGTACGAGCTACAAAACACAAATTGTGTCATCTCAGTGATGCTGCCTATGAGTTAAACACTCATATATTTGTATTTAAAACGGACATTGCATAATATAAAGGTGAATGATAAAATTCATGCTAATGCTTTAACAGTTTTTCTTTACTTAGTATGACTTCGAATGGCAAATAGGAAACACCACAACAAGGAGAGAGACTGCAGAAGGAAGGAAAAAGGATGGTAGTGTAGTAATTTTAATGGCACTTTTCCCCTGCTTTTTGAAGAAGGGCTCCATAGTTTTCTTTTCCACTGCCTCCCACAAATTATGTAGCTGCCCTGCTCCAGGTGATGAGCAGGGCCCTGGTTTTCCAGCATTTGTGACCAGGCCCCTGACCTGTTTGCGGCTGGAAATTAGGCAACAGGATGTAACGATGAAAAGAGCCGGCGCTGGCTGCTTGTCCCGATGCCCTGCTGTTGTTCAGCGTGAATCACTTCGTTGAATCCTCCCAACAACCCTAGGTGACGGGCACTGCTGTTACCCCCAATTTACAGATGAAGAAACTGAGGCTCAAGACACGGAGTGCTGTGTGCAAGCTGATCCTGGGGTGCAGATCTGTCTTTAACCCCGTGATCCCCCTCCACTCCGTGATCCCATTTCGCAGATGTGCGCACAAAATCGTCCCTCTTGGGCACTTTAACTTCACAAGATCCGTTTCCTTTCAAACGCTGAATCTAAAAGTCCCTGGAATTGTCTCACCAACTGTTTCCTTCCCCTCTCAGAGAAGTTGCCACATAAAAGCTCAGAGAGAGACAGGAGAGGGAGGAGAAACTGAAAAAAGGCAGCGGATTTTTAATGTTTATTGATTGTTTGCCGTTTCATAGTTTCCTCGTTTAAGGCTGGTTGGAATCCCATTTGCCTTGGCTATGCAGATCAGAGCATATAAGCAGCCACCTCCCCAAGACCTGGAGTGTCACTTTACGTGTTAATTATGTTTTCTATCCGCCTATAAACTCCTGTTTGGGAGAGCCCGGGCGTTCTTAAAATAAATGGCAATATAAAATTGAAAACAGCTAGCACTCCCGAATCAATTTTCACATCTTATAACTTTGCGGCATAATTCATTTCTCCCTCCTGCGCCTGCGTGGCCATGGGGACGGCTCCACGCTCACCGTATAATTTCACGAGGAGCAAAGCAGTTCATAATCTGCGGTGCCTCCTTGTCTCCCTGCCGCTTGGAGCCCTTAAGCAAAAGCAAGAAGTGCCAAGTCTCCCCACTTGATTAAACCATGTGGGCAAAGACGGTGCAGGGAAGATATATAATATATTTTGTAAACTGGAGAGACAACTGCAAAGGATTCAACCTATGATTGTGAGGATAATCGCTCCCATTACTTGAACAGCGCTTGTCGGCTGCGTGGGGAGGGATGAGGGCGGCGAGCTTGCACGTGTCAGAAGTGTGACACCAAGCAGAGCCATGGCAGAGAAGCCCGCCTTAGCTGCCGTGTTACTTAGAATAGGGTTTTCTTTAAATATACACATATTTAAATGGAGGTTTAACATACATACAGCACAGTGCTCGGGTCTTACCAAACACGCGGCTCAAAGTGTTCCTGTACCTCGCGTGTAGCCACGTTGAACTTTGCACGCGTGTGTGCCTGTCTAACCTCCACTGTGACCAAGGTAAGAGCATTTTCAACACCCACTTGTGCTTCCTGCCAAGGTAAGGGCTCGTCTACCTCCCAGCACTGTAGATTACTTTTTCTTATATTTTCTCTTCTTTGATTAATGGAAGCACACGGTGTATGACCTTTGGTGGCATCCTTTTCACTCCTCATTATTTGTCTGCATTTTGTCCACATTCTCGTGCGTGGCAGGAGCTCGTGCTTTTTCGTTGCCGCATAGTGGTTCAGCGTATGACTCATCCATTCTTTTGTGGATGGGTATTTGTGTTGTTCCAAGTTTTGGGGCTATCATGAACCAAATGTGCTGCCGTGTGCATTAGAAGGGGTTTGTCTTGCTTGTATTAAAAACTGGACCCGTGGACCCGTATGTCCTGCACACACACCTGAGTCCTGCCCTGCACATTTTTAGCTCTTTTCTCCTCAGTTTTGGCTGAATCAGGAGCCAGGAGGGCAAGCACCCTTGGCGCTGGACTGGGAGCCTGCTTCTTTCAGGAAGCAAATCCATCATTTCTAAACCACTGGCTCCTTATTTTGCAGCTCCTCTGAAGCCTGTGAGCTCCCAAGAGATTTCCTTTCCTTTCCTGGTTCCCGGCTGCACGTTGTCTTTATTCTGAGTTAACTACTAGACCTAATTAAACAGCACCATCTCCTCTGAGTGGCTGACTCTCTTCCCGTCTGAATACAAATTAAACTCCCATGCCTTTAACATTCAGGTCAGTTTATCAGAATCAACCTCTTTCAAAACTCTAAGGCCAAAGTGATTCCAATGTCAGTCGCTGGGAGGGGCCGGCATGAGTACTTTCCAGCTGACCCCACTTGGGAGCAGCCCGAGGAGAGGGTGTCCGTTCACAGCCGAGGGGGCCAGACTGGGCTTGCTAGGGGGGTCCACGGCCATCAGAGCCCGTGGCGTGACCTAATTTCTTTGCTACTGCATTCATTCCCTACTTAGTGGAGATTCAAAATCCTCTTTATTTCATTTTTCTAGTCACTTGATTGAGCAAATATTGATCCTTGTATGTGCCAGGCCCTGTGCTGGGCCTGAAAGACGCTTGGGTGCACAGGACACATGTGTGGGGAGACAAGGAGTAATGCAGGGTCTGTAACTCTGATGGTGTGGGGTGCTGAGAAACGACAGGGCTGTGAAAAGTACCGGGGTCCCAGTTCAGGCCGAAGTGGGGCATAGCAGGGCCTGACTCTGAGTCCCAGCCTCCACCTGGAGATGGTACACTGCCTCACGGAATCTTTTAAGGCCCAGCCGGGGACAATGTCTCCTCTAGACGGTCAGAGGTTGACAGCCTGCGCTGGACTGTCCAGCTTGTCCAGCCTCAGGCCACGATGCCTTTCCTCGTCGGAGAGATGGTGCCTTGGGATGCCCATGTCACCGGAATAGCAAAGGGAGCTCTCTGGGGTGTCTCTGCTATGAAAGAAAGGGGGACGTGGTGCCCGGCACACTGAGAGCAGAGCCACTGTCCTCCAGCCAAGCTGTCGACCTTCAGGAAACAGGCCGTTTCCGCCTCTTCGCTGTTTGCCTCCAGTTCAGGTGCACAAAATACAATGTAATTTGGGGGAACCCAGGCTGGACCCCAGTGGATCGGATTGAGATCAGATCCTTGCAAGCTCTGATTGAGAACGGACTAATCAGGGCATGAAACGAGGGCACTGGGGGCCCCCACGGCCCGGGGACATGTGTGCGCCCTGTATGCACTTGCAGGCATGGAAAGCCAGCCCAACCCCTCGCCGCCCTGCCCAGGGGGCCACCGGAGGAGGGGGCCACCGTGTTGTCATCTTTTGGAGCCCAGACCACTCGCCTGGAATACCCAACCCCAAAGCTCGCTGGCTGGGCTTAGGCTGGTGTACAAACGTGCCGGCGGGCGTCAGGATCCCCGCACTCATTTTGCCTTCTTGGCCTCAGTTTCCCCATTGGTAAATGGAAGGGGGCAGAGCCATGGTTGTCTGCTTCCCAGCAGCCATTGCTCCCTTCCTCCTCTTCTACAGAGCCCTGGCTTTGTTGAGGGAATCCACCCTCCCCCCAGGGGTCTGTACTTCAGCCCCAGCCCCAGCCCTGGTCCTGAGCAGCCTAACCAATCAAGGTAGTCCCATTTTCCTGGGGCTGGGCTCTGCCCAGTTGGGGCCAATGAGATATGAAGAGGATCCATCCTGGGAAAAGTTATCTTTCTTCTTAAAAAGAGATGCACCGGAGGAAGAGTCTCCCTTCTCTCATTATATGTAGTCATGCCTGGATGTGAGTCTTGGGGCAATGGCAGCCATATCGGGACCAGGAGGAAACCAGCCAGGACCAAGCCAACATGTGGCGGTAGGTGGAGCAGCAGGGAGTGTGGATAAGACCGGAGTCCTTCATAACCATGCCATATTGACCAGCCCTGAGCTTCCTTGCCACAGCGTTTCTTGTTAGGTGAGAGAACCCCAGGTCCTTTTATGTATGCCACTTTTGAGTCAGAGTTCCCTGTAACTTGCATCCCAAATCATCCTAACTGAGAGGAGGGGTGGGATACAGAGGAGACTGAGGATGGATAGATGTACGGTGTCTGCTCAGGATAGCACACATCGGACACTTTCACCTTCTTTCTTCTTGAGGGGTTCCTTGAATCAGTGGTTCTCAAACTCCATTGTGCATCAGGATCACCTAGAGGCTTGTTCAAACCAGGTTCCCGGGCCCCACCCCAGAGCTTCTGATTCAGGGCGTCTGGGGTGGGTCCTGAGAATTTGTGTTATCTGACAAATTCCCAGGTGATGCTGACGCTTCTGGTCCAAACCCTGAGAACCAGAGGCCTGAAGAGTGCAGGAGCTTCCAGGGATCGCTGGGGTGGGAAAGGTGTGCCCGGATGTCTGGACTGTCATTCTGCACACACAGCAGAGGCTCAGAGCGGTGAGCCGAGGTGAAGGCTCATGGGCATCAACGCTGCAGCTCATATATGAGCTTGGGTCCTTCTGTTCTGCAGCCGTGGGCTTTTCTAGCCTGTGCCTCTGACTGCCTCTCTCCTTCCCCAGGGCCTGTCCCAGTGGGACGCCCTTGGAGCTCAGGATGGATCTCAGGAGGGTGTCGACTTCACGTGTAGAGGCTCCACCTGGCCAGCTGATGACAAGGACCTCTTCAAACCTGCTTTAGGGCTTTGCTGCCTTCTCAGATGGACAGATGGACTCAGGTGTGGAGTTTGACGAGGCCAAGAGGGATAGACAGAGCAGGACAAGCTTTTCAGGCTCCCACCCTGGGCCAGCAGCCGTGGCCCTTGGTGGGGTGGGTAAATGACGCCCTCCTAAGAGTCCCATCTGCTCTGGCCTCAGTGTGATCCACGCACCTGTCCCTCTGCAACCAGTGGTGATCTCAGCCCAGGGAGACAAAGTTCACTCCAGTCTTTTGCCCTCAGGGAGGTTGCCTGCTTGTTGGGTGATTGAATTCCAATGTATTTGCGGTGGACAAGGCAATGAGATGTCCAATGAGCTTTCCCTTCAGGAAGAAAAAAGGGGTCCTGTCAGAGAGAAACAGAAACAGAGACTGACCCTACTTAAAAGTGGTAAAGACAGATTTTCTTCAGTACTGTTGCAATAGGGGAAGAGAGTATAAAACTGAGTGATCTCAATTCCAAATACATCCCAGGGTGCTGTGTGCACCTGTGACGTGAACTGGTCTTGTCACCGTATCTTAACAGAGGAAGGAACTGGGACCAGAAAGGGGGGATAACGTGGCAGGCAGGTGCTTGGGTTTTTGGGTAAGACAGGCCTGGGTTTGCATCTTTGCCCCATGAGCCAGTAGCTCTGAGACCCTGGGCAAACTTTTAAGATTATCTTCATGCCATTTTCCTTCCCCAGGACAGTGGGGTAGTGTGGATCAGTGGTGGGAGCATGGAAGAGGGGCCAAACGGCCAGGGGCCAAATTCTGGCTTCGCTGTTCAGCTGCTGTGTGACCTTGGGCAAGTTACTAAAGCTCTCTGTGCCTAGCTTTCTTATCTATACATTAAGAAAAATCATAGTTGTTCAGATTAGAAAAGTTAACATATTTTAAAACACTGGATTAGTGCCTGGCACACACTAGGTACCATATTCATGTTAGTTATTACTGTTTTTTCTTCTTTTTTAATGAGGACTCTAATACTCTTTACTTGTTTGTGGTGAGGATTAGATGAGACAGGTAACCAAACATCTCTCTCTCTCTCTCTCTCTCTCTGACTCCATCTATAATGGTCGAGTGTTGAGGGGAAGCTGCTCTTCACTTTAACGTAGAAAAGTTGTTCTATTTTTTTTTTTTTTTGTTCTCCTATTTTTAAAGTAAGCTGCCATTGTGATTAGTTTCTGGAACACAGCTGTCATGGTTTTGGACTTGATTTTAATTTCTGTCTAGAGAAGATCATTTCCTATTTACTTTGCAGGCCTGTGGCCATCTAGTCTGGCTCGCCCCTCTCCGCCCTGTACTCTGTGAAATGGTTCTAGCTTTGTCCCTGGGTGTGGGAGCCCTCAGCTGTTTGCTCAAATCCTGAGAATAAATAAATAGACCTGAAATAGAGAGCTGAAGGGGTCAGGAAATAAAGCTGTGAAAATGTGTGTGTGTGAGCTTGTGTGTGTGCGCACGCATGTGTGTGCTAAGGGCAGGGTTTGATGACCAGATCTGGGTGGGGGGCTTGCTAAAACTGGGAAATAGAGGAGAAACAAAAGAAGTGTGGCTGTTTTTGTAATTTTATTTTAGAATGGAAATGTCTGAGAAGTTTTTAGGTATGAAAATAATGCATGCTTATTGTGAAAAAGAGAGGCAGACACTTAAAAAGCCGTAAAGAGGAAAATAAAAATTACTAGGAATCTTATTAACTGGAAACAACCACTAACATCATTTTAGCATATGTCTTTATAGAATTATTTTATGATACATTAAAGAAGAAGAAAAAGTTTTGAATAGGTAATATATTCTTATGGTTCAAAACAACACAGAATGCATGTACTATAAAGTTTTATTCCTTGCCTGGTGCTCGCTGGCCCAATTCCTTATACCCAACGGGTGACATCCTTTATTAGTTTAGTGGTAAGGATCTGTATATAGTTTACAGGCAAATACAAATATGTATTTTAATCCTGTTTTATTCACAGAAAGTGTAATATTATGCATATTGCTGTCTACCTTACTGGTTGCACCAACAATACAGCTTAGAGATTTTCCTACATCAGCACTTAGAAGAGTTCCCCCTCCCCCTTTTTTTTTTTTTTTGGTACGCGGGCCTCTCGCTGTTGGGGCCCCTCCCGTTGCGGAGCACAGGCTCCGGACGCGCAGGCTCAGCGGCCATGGCTCGCGGGCCCAGCCGCTCCGCGGCATGTGGGATCTTCCCGGACCGGGGCACGAACCCGCGTCCCCTGCATCGGCAGGCGGACTCTCAACCACTGCGCCACCAGGGAAGCCCGAGTTCCCCCATTTTTAAAAATGGCCGCATGGTATTTCATCACATGGCTGTCCATGACATATTTAACCAATCTTCCTAATACTTCTTTTCATGCAACAACACAACCCCATACACATTTTAAGCCACAATCAGGTTAGTTTATGCACATGATTTTGTTAACTTTCTTTTTGCATTAATCTACAGTGAACATCTTTTCACGTTAATCCATTTTTGTTCACGTCACCGTTTTTAGTGATTTCACATTATTCCATGGTTTGGATGGATCTTATTTTGTTTTACGTTTCCCCATTGATGGGCATTTAGGTAGTTTCTGCCTTTTGCTCTTACAAATGGGCTCAGGGATGAATGTCCTTGTATCTTTTTAAGGGCTCGCGTCCTTCATTCCTTAAGAGGAATTCCTGGAAACTGAATTCACTGCATTAAAGGGCACGCGTGTTCCCAGGGATTTTGCTGCACGGTGCCAGTTACCCTACAGGAAAGATGTGCCAGGCTACAGTCCACCGGGAGTGGATGTGAGGGACCCCTTGTCATCAACCCTGAAGGTGATCAGCCTTTTCCATCTTTGCTGTGTGTTATTGCAAGGAATAGAACCGTACATTTGTCTCCCTACATAGAAACCAAGATCCTAGGAGATGATCAAAGAGGGATGCGTTCCAGGGGGCCTGGCTCTACTGTGGTCCTATGCAGCCTGTCTCCCAGGAGTATTGAATTTGGGTCAAGGCACTGGTTGGGTGAGACCAGGGAAAGCACTGGTTTCTGGTCCTGGACGATTGTTCTGTGCTTTCTGAGTTTATTTGGATTAGGGTCTTGGGGTTAGAGCAAGGGCTACTTAGGTTAATTGCCTTGTAATGATGCTAATATTTACCATTTACTGAGTGCTGTTAGGGGACAAGCCTTAAAACCAAGATTTCTACATGGATTGTCTCACTGAATACTTCCAAGGGCTTGATGAACGTTTGGCTATCGTTGTCCCCATTTGATGCATGAGGAAGTGGAGAGTCACAGCCCTAGACTCATTTTCTCAAGGTCACTCCATAGTAAGAGATGGGGCTGGGTTTCTACTCCAACTTTCTTCTTTTTTTTTTTTTTTGCAGTACACGGGCCTCTCCCTGTTGCGGCCTCTCCCGTTGCGGAGCACAGGCTCCGGACGCGCAGGCTCAGCGGCCATGGCTCACGGGCCCAGCGCTCTGCAGCATGTGGGATCTTCCCGGACTGGGGCACGAACCCGTGTCCCCCGCATCGGCAGGCGGACTCACAGCCGCTGCGCCACCAGGGAAGCCCTACTCCAACTTTTTATTATGAAAATTGTCAAATACACAGAGGAGTTGTTTGCCACCTAGATTTAACAAAAGTTAACTTTTGGCCAAGTTCGCTGTATCTTTGTAAGTGTGTGTGTGTGTGTGTGTGTGTGTGTGTGTGTGTGTGTGAATTAATTAAAAGTTGCAGGCCTCGTGACAGTTCACCCCTAAACACTTCAGCTGCATTTCCTAAGAAAAAGGTCATCCTCCTTTATGTCCACCACCATTTTCTCACCAAGAAAATTAAGAATAAATCCTTAGTACTCTCTACTGAGCAGGCCACAAATTTCCCCAGTTATCCTCCAAATATCCTTTTAGCTGTTTTGCTTTTGAGTCAGGATCCAACAATGTTCTCACATTGCATTTAGTTTTCTCATCTCTTGAGTCTTTTGAAACCTAGAACATTTTCCTTCCACCTTTCTTCCCCATGTCACTGACTTTCTGAAGTGAATGAATCTAGCTATCCCGTTGCCTACCCCACGTTCTGGATTTCTCTTGTCCTTCTCTCTCCTCTATTTCCCATAAACACGTAACGGAAGGTTGTCGCGCTCTCAGCAATGCTAAGTGGGGTCGCCTGGAGAAGATGGTGGCCACTAACATTTCCACAATGATGAGTTCTCTTTTCCCTTTGAATGGTTCTGAAGGGGATATTTTGGCCTCTCGCAAGGACTCTGCTCTCCCGGCAACCTCTCACGTCCTGGTTTTAGTACCCACTGATGATTCTTTTCCGAATAAATTATTTTATCGCGAGTTGCAAATGGTGACTTCGCTAATGCTCTCTTTCCTCCTGCACTGGTGAGCTGGCATTCTCATCGGAGAAGAGCATCCCTGCATCCACTGGGACAAGCCAGTCCATTCTAGAAGGGCTGGGTCAGGGGGACCGAGGTTTGAACACACATTCTTCAACCCCAGGATCCAGAGCCGACACTCTACCTGGTCTGCATCCCCCTCCCTTCCCACAAACTTTCATCTCTTCCAGGTTCTGAAAAATCTTCCAACAACACCCCGTTGAATCCCTCCTGGACTAGCTCGCGGCCATTTTACAGATTTGGGGGCATTCTGCTCCACCTCCCCAGTAAGAAAGCAGTTGGAAATATTCCCTCTGGGGCTGCTTCTAAGAGATGCGTGGCTTGGCCTCTCCGGGGAACAACTTGAGTCTGGCCATCGAGGGCCCTTGCAGGGGGTGAGCCAGTGGGAGGCAGCACTTGGGCCGACACTGGCCTAGGGGCAGGGTGTGAGGGAGCGAGCTTTCAATCCCCAGCATGCTAGCTGTGTGGCTTTGAGTGAGTGACTCAACCTCTCTGAGTCTCGGTTTCCCTGCCCTTGTCATGGGGACCAAAATGGTAATGTTTGCCTCAGAGGCTAGCGGGGGATGATCCCGTGTGACGATGTTTGGGGAAGGGACCGGCACATGGTAGGTCCTCATCAAATGGTGACTCTGTTAATATGAGCATCAGCTTGGGGAATGGCTTAATGATAGCGTCTATGTTTTGGGAATTTGGGGAGGATTAGTAGGTGTTTACTGTCTGATTACAGCGCTTTGCGCATTGTAGTCAAATAGAGCCAAATAAAGTGTTTGATGTCGATAATTGGAGGCAGGAGCGGGGTTAAGCTGGAAAGGGCCTTGGAGAAGCTTGGCCTGGGGTCCCTCCCTCCTCCAGCTGCTCCAGGAATGTCACAGACCTGTCAGGGTGTGTAGTTCTGATGCGGGCACGTGACCTCCGGGGGCTCCACTTCCTTTCTGTGTCCTGGGGGTTCTTCTATGAAGAAGGAAAGAAATCGGATCGAGAAAGAAAGAAAAGTAAACAATGTTTGTTGAGCAGGCACGTGTGCCAGACACCTTCCCATTTATTATGTTTTTGTTTTTTCCTTCACGACAACTGTGCCAGGATGGTTCTGCGGTTCTTGGTAGTATCAGGACTCCTGGTGGCAAGCAACAGAAAACCCATCTCAAACTAGCTTAAGCAAGAAAGGGAAGTTGCAGGGCTTCCCTGGTGGCGCAGTGGTTGGGAGTCCGCCTGCTGATGCAGGGGACGCGGGTTCGTGCCCTGGTCCGGGAAGATCCCACGTGCCGCGGAGCGGCTGGGCCCGTGAGCCATGGCCGCTGAGCCTGCACGTCTGGAGCCTGTGCTCCGCAACGGGAGAGGCCACAACAGTGAGAGGCCCGCGTACTGCCAAAAATAAAGGGAAGTTGCTCCTGTACAATGACTCATGTCATTTGATTCTGCTTCAGGAGTGGCTGGATCAAGGGCCTCAAGCAATGTGACTGTAGCTCAGCCTCTCTCACTATCTCTGCTTTTCTCTATGTTGGCCTCAGTTACAGTCCAGCTTTCCCTTCCTGGTGACAAGAAGGTGGCCAGAAGCTTTAGAATTTCCTCTCATTCACATAGTGGTCTAAGTGAAAAGAGAGTGCCTCTATCCTTCCAGTTCTGGCAGAAGTCCCAGAGAAGTCTCTCATTGGCCCCTTTTGGGGGCCAATGGGCACATTGGGTGCCTTCTCGGTGATGGGCACATCCCTGAACCAGTCACTGTGGCTGGAGGGATCCATTGTTGTGATTGGCCAGATCTGGGTCAGGCACCACCCTACACTCACATGTGGTGTCAGCTCTGTTCCCCAGAGGAAAAATGGGGCGATGTTCCCAGAGGAGAAGGGACAGATGCTAGACAGACAAAACGACACGTGTCCACTTCCCTTTGAGTCTGTGGATGGACTGAGCAACGCTGGTTGTGTGGGGCACCCACATGCCCGCCGACAGGAAGCAGAAGAACAGAACCACCCCAGGATGTTCAGGCGAAGACCACCGACTCACAGTGAACGCCCAGCTTAAAGCATGATTTATATTTAGCACGAGGAAAGCTGTCAAGCTCTTAAATATGTATGGGGTTGGAAGAGCCGGGAGGGAGAGGACGTGCAGATCCTGCATGTGCCAGTGAGGAATTAATTAGAAATAAACCTCATACGAGAAGCTGTCTGAATTCTGTTCTGCTTTAGATCCGGCTGCAACGGATGACTTGGGGAATTCTCCGTCAAGCAGTGAGCACCTGGGCCTCTGGGTCAGCCCCTCCGGAACAGCCCTGATAGGTGGGGAAGACTGGGGGTGGCCTTCCTCTCCCTCGCCCCACTGTCACCTCTTGGCTTGGGGGTGACTCCTTGCTGCGGGGCGCCTGGATCGAGATGCCACGATTGTGCCTGTGCCTGGGGGGTGGGATTGTTTATGGAGCCGGGGGGCAGACAGGGTCTGGGTGCTCATGGGGGGACCACGGGCTGGTGTCACCTCCAAGAGGCCAAGGTGCCGACCCTCTGCCGGGACCTGTGGTGGGGGCCCTGGACCCTCAGTCTCCCCTTTGCACTGACCAACCAGATGTCAGACGGGACAGAGGCTGGGCTTTTCCTGGGTCTGACCACACCTAGTTCTGGCCGGACACTTTACAAATACCAGTTAGCATCATAGCTTCTGGGCTGGAAGGAATATGAAGCCACAATGATCTTTTAAAAACTTAAAAACTCATCATGTCACCTTTGGGGACTCCTCATGTCACCAGGGACAAAGGCCCCTGACCCACCTGTGCTATGCAGGCCCCTCGGCTCTGTCCGGGACAAGCCCGCACCGTCTTCCTCATATGCCCTGTCCTTCTGCAGCCCGCTGTTTACTGACCTCAGATGCGCTGGCTTATTCCCACCTCACAGCCCAAGCGCTGCAATTTCCTCTTTCTGGAACCTTCTGGCCGTGATCTTCATGGGTTGGATTCTTCCTGTGATTTAGATCTCATGTCAAGCCACCCAGTCTATGTTATCTTGTTGTGGCAGCCCACTGACTAACACACTGTTTAATGTATATTTTTTGAATAAAAGTTTGATTGAACCTTTGGAATAAATTAATGAATGCATTAAAAGCATTCAAAGGTCATCAGGTTCAGGGGTCTTCATTTAAAAAAAAATGTTTGTGGGCTTCCCTGGTGGCGCAGTGGTTGAGAGTCCGCCTGCCGATGCAGGGGACGCGGGTTCGTGCCCCGGTCCGGGAATATCCCACATGCCGCGG
>NW_020173687.1:5126571-5140020 GCF_003031525.2 Neophocaena asiaeorientalis asiaeorientalis | reverse complement strand
AGGGCCCCGCGGCCCCAAAAAAAAAAAAAAAAAAATTAAAAAAAAAAAAGTTTGTTATTTTACTGAGGTCATTATAGATTCCAATGCAACTGTGAGAAATAACCCAGAGAGATCCTTTGTGCATTTTGCTTGGTTTCTGCTCAATGGTAACATTTTGCAGAACGACAGGACAATGTCACAACCAAGGTGAACCCGTCGTGCTTCCCGATTTCCACACCCTCCTTGCCCTCCTGTGTCGGTGTCGTCCTGCCCCCTGTGCATTTCCTGGATCCACCAGCATAGTCCGGACCCCAAGGCACTCCAACACCCCAAAGAACCCCGAGCTGTCCTGTTACTCCCTCCCTCGTACTATTTTTTAAAGCAATTTTTTCCAACTGACTTCATGCAAAACTCCAAGTGGGTCAGTAACAGGTGGACTCATGGAGCCACTGCAGGTATTTCTCCACTTTCTGACCAGACCCCACTGACGGGCTGGGACTAGTGACACAAAGCAGCTGGGATCTGGGGAATCCACCGTGGAGGTGCCTGGACAGATCCAAGGGACTCAGTGTCCCGGGCTGGAGGCCTGGCCCTGGCCCAGGACTTGCCTCTGAGCGTGAGCTGGGGTGCGGGCGGAAGGTCCCTGGACCTGGCAGAGCAGGATCCAGGGGCCCAGGGCCCAGCCCTGACAGGCAAGGGTGGGTGTCTGAGGTCTGGGTGCTCCCTGGCCACCCAGGAGGTGAGTGGGGCTCTGCGTGGGGCGGTCCTGGGTCCAGCCCTAATAGCTGAGATGCGAGCAGAAGTCCCGGCCCAGCGCTGGCAGCCACCACGGGTCCTCAGCATGCGGCAAGCACTGGCCTCACTCGGAAGGCTCCCCCCATCCTCCCACGCTTGGATCACGATTTGCCTTTTGGAGCCCAAGTCTCCTTCCATCCGGGTAGTTCTGTGAGCCCCCGGCTCCTGTTGACAAGCTGCTTCTCCGTGAGATCAGCTCCAGTGTCTGTCGCTGCCGCTCAGAGCCCCCATTTCCCCAACATGGGACCCCCCAACTCCGTGTGGATCTCAGAGGGCCTTGGCCTTGTGAGAGGGCTCCTGGGCTCAGACTGGGAGCCGAGGTCAGGGCCAGATGCTGCTCGTAGGCAGGACTGCATCCCAGATCTCCTTCCCTGGAGCGCGGGGAGGGGACGGCACACGCTTGCCATCTCTGGGCCAGGGACCTGTTCCCACATTGTGCCCGTGAGCTCACAGCGCTCCAGCTGGGGAAACTGAGGCACAAGGGACAAAGTGACCCAAGCACATTTAAGGCAGCTCACGGTAGCCGGGCCGGAACCGAACCCATGGTCCCTGCAGCCCCGTCTCTCTTCCTCACAGCCCTCCGGGATGGAAGCCGGGCAGTGTCCTCTCTAGAACGATCTCCGCCGACAAGTTCTCTTATGTCCTTCTCGGGGGCCTGCCCACCCCTCCACGCTCCCCGCATAGTGGGGTTGATTGAATTCAGCCCCAGTCACGTGGGTCCACCCTTGCGCAAGTTTCAAGAAACCTATTCAAGATTCTGATTTCGTCCGTTTTAATTTTTTTCCCCTGAAAGTGAAGACTGGAATTCAGGGATATTTATCTCACCAGGCGTGTGAAAGCTTAAATAAAATAAGCTTTATCTGTTGGAAGCTGTCAACCGATAAAAAAGAAAAGAATTAAGCATATTCCTATTTAATGAACTCTCCAGACAGAGGCAGATTTCTGCCTTTTGGTTTAGTTCTTCTCTGCAGAAACAGCCATGTGCCCAGTCTGAGAACTGCCTTGGGACTCCACTCCCCGACCCCCCCCAAACTGTCTAGACATCCTGTAAACAGAGCAACTGCCAGGCGACAGCAGCAGGGAGGTGGGGATGTTTGTCACTTTGGTGACGGCTGAATGAAGATTCATGGCCACAGAATGTTCTCCTCGGGACAAAAGAATACCAGCTTCCCATCTTTCGCGGAGCCTTTTCCTGGGTCAGGAGCCCCACTCGGCAGAGCGTCATCTTCTCTGGGGAAACTATTCTCTTTCCACGACAGCCTCCCAAGGGTGCCAGGCCTCGGGCACTGATGCCGAGGGAGGCTGCTCAGCCGGGGCCTCCTGGGAAATGCGGGTTCCCCAAGATCGCCCCCCGCCGCAAAGACCCTCTCCACCCGGTCAGGAAATCCAGTCGGCTCTATTTCCCACACCTACAGAGATTTTGCCACACCTGCCACTTCCACTGCCACCCCCAGGCCAGGCCAGCAGGCTCTGCAGCCTGGACCACGGCCGTGGCCCCCTCCCTGCTCTCCCTGCTTCTGTCCTCACCCCACTATGCTCCAAATGATAGGTCAGAGCGTGACAAGCCACTGTTCAAAACCCTGCAGTGTTCCCATTTTATTCACAGTAAAACCCAAAGCTCTTAAAATGGTCTCAGGGCCCTACCTGATCTATGTCCACAAAACCTGCCACTTGTCCAAACTCACCTCCTTCTACACCCCCCTTGCTCACTGCGTCCAGCCCCACTGGCTTCCTTGCAGGCACACTGTGGCCTCAGGGCCTTTGCACTGGCTGTTCCCTTTGCCTGGAATGCTTTTCCTGCAGATGCTGGCATGGCTCACCACACACCTCCTTCAAGTCTTTGCTCAAATGTCCCCTTCTCAACCAGTTCTTCCCTGACCATTCTATTTTGTAGTATAGGGTCCACTTTTGGTGTTGTACATTCTATGGGTTTGGGCAAATGTTTGATGTCACGTATGACCATTATCGTATCATACAGACTACTTTCACTGCCCTAAAAATCCTCTGTGCTCTGCCTATCCTTTCCTCCCCCTGCCCCCACCTCTGGCAACCACTGATCTTTTTTTACTGTCCCCATAATCTTTCCTTTTCCGGAATGTCATATAGTCGCGAGCATATAATATGTAGCCTTTCCAGATTGGCTTCTTTCACTTAGTGATATGCATTTAAGCTTCTTCCCTGTTGTTTCACGGCTCGCTAGCTCATTTCTTTTTAGTGCTGAGTAACATTCCACTGTCTGGATGCATCACGGTTTATTTATTTATTTATCCACCTACTGAAGGACATCTTGGTTGTTTCCAAGTTTTGGTCGTTATGACTAAAGCTGCTATAAACATCCATGTGCAGGTATTTGTGTGGACATGTTTTCAGCTCTTTTGGATAAATACCAAGGAGTTTGATCACCAGATCCCATGAGAAGAGTTTGGTTTCATGAGAAACTGTCAAACTGTCTTCCAAAGTGGCTGCACCTTCTGCATTTCCCACCAGCCGTGAATGAGCGTTCCTGTTGCTCCACAACCTCGCCAGCATTTGGTGTTGTCAGTGTTCTGGACTTTGGCCTTTCTAATAGGTGTGTCGTGGTATCTCATTGTTGTTTTAATTTGCCTTTCCCTGATGATATATAATGGTGGAGCAACTTTTCATATGCTTATGTGCTCTCTGTATATCTTCTTTGATGAGGTGTCTGTTAAGGTTTCTGGCCCATTTTTCAATTGGGTTGTGTGTTTTCTTATTGTTGAGTTTTAGGAGTTCTTTGTATATTTTGGGTAACAGTCCATTATCAGATGTGTCTCTTGCAAATGTCTTCTCCCAGTCTATGGCTTGTCTTCTCATTTTCTTAACAGTGCCTTTCACAGAGCAGAAGTTTTTAATACTAATGAAGTCCAGCTTATAGATTATTTCGTTCATAGGGATCCCATTTTTTGGTACCTAATAACTCATTGCCCAACCAAGGGTCACCTAGAATTTTTTCCTGTTTCCTTCTCAAAGTTTCTTAGCTTTGCATTTTACACTTAGGTCTGTGACCCTGTTTGAGTTAATTTTTGTGAAAGGTGTGAGGTCTGTGCCCGGGCTGATGTCTCGGCACGGGATGAAGGCAGCGATGATGATGGTGATGACATCATCATAACGATGCTGCCGCCGATATGACGCTGCTGTGGCCGATGACGGTGATGTTAGCAGCTGTAGCAGATGCTGTCAATGGTCCACCCTGGAGCTTGGCTGCTGACGGCTTCCTGCACTTCTGAAGCCTCAGCGTTCCTCTGGCCACAGGGGGAGTATTCTGAACCCCAGCATAGAGACAGAGCAGAAGCGCTGGGGAGTTAAGACGTCCTCCTTTACCCTCCCCAGGGGCAGCCTCAGTCAATGACAGACAGGAGTTGGGAGGTCAAGACCCCTTGGCCCTTTGTGGGACCATGTTGAGACACGTCCTACACAGTCTCTAAGCAGGTCCCTGGCCACAGGGGGACCACTCTATCACACCTTGTATTCATTTACCTTCTTCACTGCCTTGCTCTCCACTCCCTCCCCTCCTGGACCACCTCCCCTAAACTACTTGCACCAAAACCCTTGCCTCAGGCTCTGTGTTTGGGGTACCCTAAACTAGGAAAAACCAAATGCTTGTCCAGTGCCGGGGGCTGTGTCTATGGTTTCTCCTGCAGACCTATGAGGAAGTTATTACTACGCTCATTTACAGTCGAGGAGACTGGGGCTCAGGGGGGTGGAATGGTTCAGCTGGAGTCACACAGCTGGTGGGCGCTGGCACAGGATCCAACGCAGCCTGCTCACCTCTGCAGCCTGGGCTCGTGCTAAGTCATGAACTCACGTGCGAGTGAGAAGTGGACACGTTGTCCACTCCTCTGACTAACAGAAAAACAGGCCTTGATGGGGGGGCCGGGGGGGCCAAGGTCACAAAGCAAATCAGAGCACCGCAAGGACAACAGAATCCTTTTCTTCTCAGCGGCCAGCCTGGTCCTGCTGGGACAGAGATCCAGGCGTGTGAAATCAAGAATGTGCAACTGGTGGTGAGTGTGTCACTCATCCATCCCTTCATTCACAGGGTGTGTGCTAGTGTGTGTAAGTGTGTGTGCATGTGTGTTTGAGTGTGTGTCTCTGTGGGAGTTTGAGCTTGTGTGAGAATGTGGGCCTGTATAAGTGTGTGTCTGTGCGAGGGCGTACATCTGCGAGCGTGGGTGCCTCTTCCACAGTGCGGCATAAAGGCACACACCTCGGCCCTTGCCCTCGTGGGGTCTGTGCTATGAGGAGTCAGACAGGTGTCCAGGCAGGGCCAACACAGGGCTCAGTGATGTGCTGGGAGAAGTTCGGGACAGTGGGGCTGGGACAAGGGGCCTGCCGCCTGCCTGAATGGTCAGGAGGGGCCTGGAAGAAGGGGGAGCCCAGCCAGGTCCTGAAACGTGAGTAGTCTGGGTGACCTGTTGGGTGGGGCTGCCGTGCCCCTCTGGGCTGGCCGGTGGAGGGTAGAGGGAAGATGAGTTTCTCTCTTGTCTTCTTGGTTGTGCTTTGATTTGCTTTGTGACCTTGGCCACGTCCTTCCCCCACTGTGGTCTCAACATCCCCAGTAATAAAGCGTGAGCCGGACCAGAGGTGCCCTCTGACACTGACCCTGGCAGGGAAGAAGCAGTTCCTGGCACGGGAACGGCCTTCTCCGCACCTGCTCTGGCCCGGCCACACTGAGCATCTTTCCCGGGGGGAGCCTTGTAAACAGGGTGGACCCCAGGATGGGGCCAAGCTGTGGGCAGATGAGCTGGCATCTGGCCTGGTCCCCCCAGACTCACAGTGATGGGCTCACAGCTGACAACAACCTTTCAAGGGGACACCTTGATGCTTTGTCAGGTGGCTGATGAGCTCTTTCTGAATCCTGGTCCAACAAGGCGATGATAAAATATGCATTCTCAGGGCAGGGCGGCCTCAACAGCCCATTATGGGAGGCATTACCTTGTTTGAATTTAGAAATGAGGTCGTGGGGTGACATGTAAATGCAGTCTCTGTTTGCTGCTGGGGCCAGCGGCCTCCTGTTTCACGTGGAGACACAGAATGCAAAGTTTACATTTGCTCTTAGGATGTTTGAGACCCTCAGCTGATGTCTGGAAAGACGCAGGAGCTGAGGGCTTCCTGCAGCACTGGGTTTGCCTGAAGCCAGGCTGAGAAACTTGTCTGAAATCTGGGAAATGATAAAAAGGAAACATACTGTCTCCCAAGCACCCCCCCCTTTTTTTTTAAAAACAAGGATTGTTTTTATTGTTTCTTTCAAATCTACATGGGGTAAATAAATGGCTGACATTTTTGACAAAGAGATGTAAAACAAACTTTAAAGAAGTACGAAATAAAAGAATTTCTCCACAGCAGATAAAAGCAAACGAATATAAGAAAAGGATGCTGTAATCTGAAGATTGATGCTATGGCAAGATTTTAACATGATGTAAAATTGTTATATAATATGAAATTTTAAAAAATATTGCCAGCATTGAATAAAAGAAAACATTCCTGTATAATTTCTTCATAAGCTAAAGGAATGTGTTTATTAGATCTTAGCAAGAAATGGCTGAGAAATAATTAAATTGATTGACATTTTAATTTACTAAAAGAAGTTAAGAATAAGATTATACGTAAAAAGTACTTAGCGTTTTTTGTCAACTATATATATATTTTTTTACATCTCTTATTGGAGTATAATTGCTTTACAATGGTGTGTTACTTTCTGCTTTATAACAAAGTGACTCAGTTATACATATACATATGTTTCCATATCTCTTACCTCTTGCGTCTCCCTCCCTCCCACCCTCCCTATCCCACCCCTCTAGGTAGTCACAGAGCACCGAGTTGATCTCCCTGTGCTATGCGGCTGCCAAGCCCCTTATTTTTAATCCTCACAGTAACTCCAGTGGGTGAGGGGTGGGGTGGAGAATGTCCACTTGCAAAGGGCTGGCTCACTGGGTGGGGCTGATTATCTGGGTGAAATTAGAGTAAGTCAGGGACATCAACACTGGCCGAGACCCCTGATTGCACCAACTTGCTTAGCTGGGCCCATCTCACATCTTAACCAAGCTCTTACATCAGACCAGAATGCCACCGAATTTGCTTGTAACAAGAAATACTTATTGTTGGGCCAGAGTGATCAGCTCAATTCTCCTCCTAAGTAGACCTTGCCGTGGAAGACAAGCCAGCAGGTGGCTTGTGGAGTGCAGAGTCACAACAAGGGAAATTTCTTAGTTGATGCAAATGCTTGCTGGCATCAGCCCGAGGAAATACCCATAATGCTCCCATTCAGCAAGTCGTGTCTTAAAAGGTTTACGTTTTATCACATTTAATCATTTCAGCCACAGGGCCTTTTGCATGTGTCAAGGTCAGACCCTCCTATCACAACCATACTTTTACATTTATGCCTTTGACAACGTGATTAATGTCTCACTCCTCCCCAGACTATGCCTTTATGAGGCTGAGATCTCTGCGGTCTTGTTCACGGCTGTATCCTCAGGCCCAGCGTAGGGTCCGGCATAGGGTAGAGGCCCTGTTGCTCTCTTGTTGGACGCGCTTGGGAAGGTCCATGTGCCCTTGGCTGCCGAGGCTTTATGGAGTCCAACGCCTTCTCCTTAGGTTCTGAGGAATTTTCTCTCCACCCTCCATCCCATCTTCTATAAAGAGCTTTGTTAAATTGCAAAGAGGCACCTTTGTCCTGAGAAAGGCTTGTTCAGAAATCAGATTCTTTTCTTTGTTAAGCCTGATGGGTTTATTTCACTTACAATGTGAAGTATCAAAGCTGTCATTCTGGAAAGTTTCAAGGCAGGGAGCAGGTGGGGGGATGAAATGGCTTTTCAAGGCTATCAGGAAAGGCTGAGGGAGAAGGTGATGCATTGGAGTGGGTCGGAGTTGGGCTCCAGAGTGAGATGGCCTGGGTTCACATCGAAGTTTTGCTACTTACTAGCTGTGTGACTTTGGACAAGTGGCTCAACCTCTCTGTGCTTCAGTCTCATCCATGAAATGGAAATAATAATAGTATCAGTTTCTTGGGGTTGTTACGAAGACTAAACAGGTTAAGGCACATGAAGTGCTAAAGTGCAGAAGAAACACTGTGTGTTAGCTGTTATTTTTGTATCATTAGAGTATCCGCCTCCTCCCTCTCCTGATCCTCCATGGCAGCATTATTAGAGCTCGTAACAGGAGCGAGGAACATGGCCATTACATGATCTGTCAGTTAGGAGCCTTTGGTTGCTGCTAACAAACATCTAAAATAATAGTGGCTTAAGATTAGAATTTATTTACCTCTCTGGTTTGAAAGTAGGTTGTGACGGCAGCTCTGTGGTGTTAGTTAAGATCCAGGTATTATTCTTGTTTTTTTGGTTTTCGTTTTTGTGGTTTTGCTTCTCCATCTTTAGCATGTGGTTTCCATACCTAGGTTTGCCTCATGGTCAAATATGGCTGCTGAAATTCCGGACATCAACTCTGCGTTCCAGGGAGGAAGAAAGGGACTGGGAGTGTAAGAAGCACAGCTGAGAGCTCTCACTGTTCTTATATAGGCCAAGGTTGCCCTACCGTAAGCCCCCGTGACTCTGCCAGAAGATTTACTCTCAGCTCAGGAACAGGAGCTGAGAACAGGAAGTGCCCTCAAGCAGTCCTCAGAGATAAACAAGAGTTGGTGGATGAACACCTCAGCTTCTTCGCCTCCTGGTGGGGTAAGTCTGAGAGGCGTGTTCTGCACCATTTCCCCGAAGGTCCCAGCAGCACTGAGTCATTGCCCACAGCAATGACTGCCCATCTGCACCGTTCCTCCCTTTCTCCGACTCACCTCCCCATGGCGCTACTCTGAAAAAATCCATTACACTTGAATCCTTGACTTCGAGTCAGCTTGTGAGGGAACCCAGTCAATGACAGGGGACAGGGCAGAAGGGGCACCCCCGGCTGTCTGTCCACCTCTTAAGGAGCCCCTCCTCCCACAGCTCCGGTCAGCATCCACGCTCATTTCATTGTGCTCGAGCTGCAAGGGCAGCAGGGACCCGTAGGCCATTAGCTGGGATCTGTTGCTCAGGAGGGAGGTGGGGAGCGTGGCCATGGGGCGGCAGCCGGCACTGTCTGCCACCGTGAAAGGAGGAAGAATTATGGAAAGTTTCCGCCTTCCTCTGGGACCAGATCTGACAAGGACCCGTCAAGTCTCCTGGACGCTTCCTGAGAAATGTATTCATTTATTTCATTCCACCAATGTTGGCTGAAACCTACTGAGTGCTCGGCTCTGGAATGCCATCGAGAAGAAGACACGGTTCTCACTGGTGTGAGGTGATACCTCCACTTAGAATGGGCATCGTCAGAAAATCTACAAACAACAAATACCGGAGAGGGTGTGGAGAAAAGGGCACCCTCTTGCACTGTTGGTGGGAAGGTAAACTGGTGCAGCCACGATGGAGAACAGTATGGAGGTTCCTTAAAAAACTAAAAATAGAACTACCATACGACCCAGCAATCCCACTACTGGGCATATACCCTGAGAAAACCATAATTCAAAAGACGCATGCACCCCAATGTTCATCACGGCACTATTTACAATAGCCAGGACATGGAAGCAACCTAAGTGCCCAATGACAGACGAATGGATAAAGAAGATGTGGTATATTGGAATATTATTCAGCCATAAGAAGGAAGGAAATTGGGTCATTTGTAGAGACGTGGATGGACCTAGAGACTGTCATACAGAGCGAAGTAGGTCAGAAAGAGAAAAACAAATATCGTATATTAACGCATATATGTGGAACCTAGAAAAATGGTACAGATGAACCGGTTTGCAGGGCAGAAATAGAGACACCAATGTAGAGAACAAACGTATGGACGCCAAAGGGGGAAGGTGGCAGGAGTGGGGTGGTGTGATGAATGGGGAGATTGCGATTGACATGTACACATTAATATGTGTAAAATGGATAACTAATAAGAACCTGCTGTATAAAAAAATAAAATTAAAAAATTTTTAAAAAGACGGCACAGTTCTCAATCTCACGGGGTCTGCTGGCGCCATGGGGGCAGCTGTGGCCAGAAGCAGAGAACAGGGCCAGTGGTGGGAGACAAGGCCGGCAGGGGCCTGGCCCAGCTGCCCAAACCCCTAACCCCTGGGTGGGAGTGACACGGAGCACGTCGAGGGAGGCTGGGTTATTCTTCAACAAGGGTAAAGACGAAGAGCCCAGTTCTCCAGGGTTCAAAGCCACATGTACATCTCGGTTGGGAGGGGGCTCTGCTCATGGGGACGAGGTCGGTGCGGAGCCACCATCTGGAACGTGGCTGTTCAAAGAAACGTGGCCAGAGAAGAGAGCTCGCGGGGATTGCCCAGCATCATTTAAGTGATCCTGGGACACTGCTGCTCACCACTCATGGGCCAGATGTGGTCACATGGTCCCACCCAACCTCAAGGCGGTCAGGAAGCGGAGTGGGTCAGAAGTATTTGGAGAACAGCGTGCTGGCCGCCATCCTCGGGGATCAGTTTGGTGCATTCCTTTGGAGGCGTCCTACTACGTGTTTGCATACACTTATGTGTGTACCCAGAGCTTCCCTCATTCAGCATGTGTAACTCTGTTTCATGCCTTTAAAGGCTGCAGCGGATGTCACCGTTTGGACACCCCGCAGTTTATTTTACCAGCCGCCTACGGAGGGACTTTTAGGATGTCAGTCCTTGGTATTGTGAACAGTCCCACAGTGGATGTCCTTGCCTGTCTCTTTAGTGCACACATCTCAGAAAAATGGAGGTGCTGGGTGCTGGCTTGTGTATTTAAATTTCCACAAATACTGAAAAATCATCCACCAGGTGGTTATCAGTATACACTCCCACTGGTAGCATATAGCAATTCCCCACACATTTGCCAAGAAGCGATATACTACAGTTTGAATTTATTTTTAATCTCATTGGGTATCCCCCCCTTTTATTTTTTTTGCGGTACACGGGCCTCTCACCGCTGTGGCCTCTCCCGTTGCGGAGCACGGGCTCCGGACGCGCAGGCTCAGCAGCCATGGCTCACGGGCCCAGCCGCTCCGCGGCATGTGGGATCTTCCCGGACCGGGGCACGAACCCGCGTCTCCTGCATCGGCAGGCGGACTCTCAACCACTGCGCCACCGGGGAAGCCCTGGATATCCCCTTTTAATGTTTTAAATTAAAATTTAAAAAGTTACTTTAAAAAAATGTAAACAGCGGAGAAGTACGCATGGAGCAGAAATCAGAAGTCCCCTCTTTGTTTTTCTTATTTCTCACTTCATGCCCCATTCCAGAGGAACCACTGTTAAAAGTTTGTTGGGTACCTTTCTAGATTTTTTTTCCTGCATTTACATAATACACATTCATAAACATATATTGCTTTTTAACTGCATAACTGTTGTTATCACTGTATCATCTAGTGTCCTGGACCTTGCTTCACCACCTCTCTGTGCACCCCCCTTAATTTTTAACATCTTTTACTACCCTGTTTTTCTGTCTTCTCACACATCTACAGGCGGGAGGAGGGGGAAAGGGAGGGGAAGTTGATTATGGGGCTGTCTGCTTTTTCCCTTTCCTTCCCAGAGTTGCCTGGGGTGGGGTGACCAGTGTCCAGACATGTCTTCGGGGTGAAGACAGGAAGAAGAGAAGACAGGCTGTGGCTGCAGAGTCTCCGAAGAGGAGAAGAGAGGCAGGAGGCTGGCCGAGGAAGGGGATGCAACACAGACTGGAATCTTTCCAAACTCCCGCGGGGAGGAAAAATCTCCTGTGGCAAAATTCAGCAAAATGCTATTAAGGATAGATTTTTTATTCTTCTGTCCTGCAGGCAGCTTGGGAAAATACCGTAGTCTCGGCATAAACGAGCTCCCCCGTCTTATTTTAGTTTTAAATGACACTTTGAGCACCAGTTCTGACTCTGGGATAACGGAGGAGTCCCTGCGGCAGCCACGGCCCCCGAGGGTGGCAGCTGCACAGCCAGGGCGTTGGGAGCAGCGGCGCACGCACGGTGCGAGGCAGGCCCACGCACCACACTCCTCGCCCCGAATGGAGCTGCCATCTATCCAACGCTGGCCAAAGAAAAACCAAATACAGACCGGAAACACCCGCGCCCTTTTCATGAAAAATACCTAGATTCATTCACTTATTCACAAACTCTTAGGTGGTGCTTTTGGTACGCAGGGCACGGTTCTTAGTGCTTTAGAAATAGTAATTCAGGGCTTCCCTGGTGGCGCAGTGGTTGCGAGTCCACCTGCCGATGCAGGAGACGCGGGTTCGTGCCCCGGTCCGGGAAGATCCCACATGCCGCGGAGCGGCTGGGCCCGTGAGCCATGGCCACTGAGCCTGCGCGTCCGGAGCCTGTGCTCCGCAATGGGAGAGGCCACAACAGTGAGAGGCCCGCGTACCGCAAAAAAAAAAAAAAAGAAAGAAATAGTAATTGATTTGTTTATTTTGCCCTTGGACTTGGGGCTGCAGCTGCTCCAGGGCCCAGGTTCACACAAAGAGGACCCTCAGATGCTTTGGTTTCTCCAGTGGCTGTCCCAAGCAGCACAGTCTAAAAGTATGGGGGAGCAGTCGACACCCACCAGGGTAGAACACTGACCGGGGTGGGACAGGAGATGAGTCAGCCTCGCCTCCTTCTGCAGGCAGACTGGTCTGGGAGGAAGGGGTCTCACGGCCTCTCCCGGGACATCCTGCCTGAGCGAGCAGGCAGCGGTGTCTGGCTTGGTGATGCCAGCCTCTCCCTCTTCTCACTCTTGCTTCCTGGGACTGTACTCCACAGTCAAGTGTCAGGGCCGAGCTCGGCCCCCAGCTCTGTTTTCCAGGGAATTCCAGCTGAGCCAGAGAGACGCGTGCCGAGCAGCTTCAGCTGCCATTTCTGTGGTGCTCTCCATCACCAGGGACCTGCTAAGAGCTCCACGGTGTCCGTTTCTTTCATCCTCACAGCAGCGCACGCTTTACATAGATGAAGATTTGGCACCAAACGTGCCCAAGGTCACCGGCCCAGACGTGGAGGAAGTGGGCAGTTTGGGTCCGGAATCTGTGCTCTCAAGCGTCATGCTAGCTGGAGCCGCAGGTGGCGTGAGGACTGGCGGTCACCGAGCAGTCGCCACTGGCCGCACCTGACTCCGAGGGCTTCACATACAGCGTCTCAGGACCCCCGAAAACCCTGGGGAGGGGGGACTAGGATTATCATTTTACAGCTGAAGAGCATTTGGCTCGGAAACGTTTGAACGTCATCTATTCATTCAACACGTATCTGCTGGCTTCCTCTTCTGTGCTTGGCAGTGTTCTCGATGCTGGGGGTGTGACAGCAGGAGCTCCCAGTCTGCTGGGGGGCTGGGGGGAGGCAGACAGTGAACACAAAGTAATGACAGGCCGTGGCCGTGCCACCAAGGCATCAAGGGCGGAAGCGCCACCTCTGGTGTCTGGAGGAGACGCCAGCTTTGATGACACCTGAGGACCTCAGGGAGCAGCCGGCAAGGGGTCGGGTGCGGAAGAGCATTCTAGGCAGAGGGAACGGCACGTGCACAGACCTTGAGGTGGGAAACATCTCAGAATGTTTGGGGAAAAGGAAGATGGCCCACGTGGTGGGAGAGTAGTGAGGCCTAGAGGGAGGACACGGGAGCAGGGCCGAGGCTGACCACATGGGTCTGGTTGGCCTTGGGAGGGCGATGGGAAGGGATGGGGCCTGTCTGGCTGTTGAGAAGATCCCTGG
>NW_020173687.1:5049857-5126293 GCF_003031525.2 Neophocaena asiaeorientalis asiaeorientalis | reverse complement strand
GAACTCCCCACCCCTCAATCCCTCACCTCCGAGCCCTTCAGAGAAGCCAGGGGTCCAGCTCCTGGCAAACTGTAACAGCTGGAAAAACCAGGGAGCCCCAGGGTCTGGATGCCTGGTTATTTGAGGGGGGAATGGGGAGGGGGAGAGGGAGGGGAAGGCTTGGGGGCAAGTCGTGGGAGGGCTCTCTGTCTTCCAGCCTTCCGCAGTGTGCCTCTGGGATAAAATCTAGACCATTCCAAACTCCTCAGCATGCCCTGTGCAGCCCCCGCCGACTCCTTCAACGCCTTCCACCCGTCTCGTGCCTCTCTGCCTCTAGCACAGGTCTGCATCTCAGCTGTGGGAGAGCTCCAGGCCCCCCAGAGGCCCCCTCTCACCCCTGGACCTTAGCACGTGCTGTCCGCTCTGCCTACAAGCACGCCTCCGCCTCCCCCTGCCCCCCAAGATAACTGCCCTAACCTCCCAAGTCTTATCTCAAGACTGTTTCCTCTGGCAAGACTGCTGCTCCCAAGATCAGGTGAGGCCCCCTCCTTGGGTCTCCCCCAGGCCTCTCCTGGGCTTATAACTACCTGCTTGTTTGCATATTTGCTCCATTCGGCTCTGAGCTCTGAGTGCGAGGACTGGGTCGGTTCCATTCACAGTTGTACCCCCGGCGCCGAGAACAGAGCTTGGCACATTGTAGGTGCTCAGTAAATACTGCTGAATGAACGAGAGATGGACAAATGAGTGAAGGTCCGAGGGGAAGAAGGAGCTGGTGCATCTCTTGTGCTTCCAAAAGGCAGAACCAGTTTTAGGGGCTGAAAAGGACAGAAAAGCTGCTCTAATAACTGATTTCTTTGGGGGTGACGGGGCACCTCCATCCCATCGTGGAAGCTTTTAAATAGGTGCTGGGAACAACCTGACAGGGTCCTGGGGCTGAGAGGTCCCAGTCTGTCTCCTCAGGGCACAGCAAACCCCGGGGTTGGGGCAGGGGCTCGGTAAGTACCCATTGGGTGGATGCATGTAGTGGTCCTCCAAACCCAGAACGTTCTAGATTTGTCCAGTAAGGCATCTTAAAATGTGGCTGGTCTGAACTGAGCTGTACAGCAAGTATAACATACGTGGTGGATTTCACAGTCTTGGTATTTTCAAGTGAAAATGTCAACAATTGGCTTGCACGTTGAAAGGATAAGATTTTGGATATTTTCTGTTAAGTTCATATATTATTAAAATTAATGTTGGGAATTCCCTGGCGGTCCAGTGGTTAGGACTCGGTGCTTTCATTGCTGGGGCCTGGGTTTGATCCCTGGTCGGGGAACTAATATCCCTCAAGCCACATGGCGTGGCCAAAAAACAATGATGTCACCTCTTCCTTTTTACCTCTTTTTTTTTTTTAGAAGGGATTACTAGAAACTTTTAAATGTGGCTTGCATTACATTTCAATCATGCAGAGCTGGCCTAGAATAGCAGTTCCCAACATTTTTGGATTCACTCCATTCTTTTGCATACATACAAATAAGGAGTTTTCAGCAGTGTATTTGAAAGGATCAAAGGACTCCAAACAGCAATCAGCTGTGGTCACTCAGCATTGTCCTCGGGACATTTGCTGGGCTGGTGCAGCCCGGTCCAGCCCCCCTCCCCCGCCCCAGTGGCCTGGTGGCGTGTGGGTGACGACGTGGGACCCATCACTCTGCAGGTCCCGCTGTCTTCTCTTCTCCTCTGCAGTTCACACGCCACCCATCTTTGCAAAGAAAGTGCCTTCCTGCTTGTGGACACAACCCACGGCGTGTATTATGCACGAAGGCCCTCAGCTCACTCCGCCCCGAGGCCCCTTGCATATAGGTCAATGTAAGATTTTTGTATCATTTGCAGAAAAAGAAATGCTGGTGATTTATATTAAAAGAAGAGTGCACATCCCTAACTGAAAAATCCCATCTGTACAAATGGATCTTAGAGAAATAAAAGCCTGGGGACTTCACCGTCCCAGGTGCTCTTCTCGGAGCTGGCCTCCTCTGACTGCCCACTCCAGACATCGGAGGCCACCTCCTTCCGACAGGATGGTGCCCGCGCACTTACAATTGTTCAGTCTCTTGGCTTTCACACCTGCATACACAGATGTCAACGGCAGGGTGGTTTGTAGTTAACAGAACAAAACCAGGAACAGCCTAAATGTCCTGCGCAGGGTACAGTGAGGGATATTCGCTGCTAAGGAAGGTCACAAGTTAGGGCCACATGAACAGATCTGGGAAGATGCCAGCACAGGTTTTTGTAAAACAGTTCTGAGTGGTGTTTATTGCATGATTACACTTTGCGGGGTCTTCGAGGGGTGTTTGGGGGGGGGAACAGAGAAGAGGTGTGGATGGGAGAGTGTGGGAATGGGAGTGGGGGAGGGGCGGGACGGGAGAAGTCAACTTCTTCTTCATGCATCTTGGTCACCTGGCTTGTTCCGACAAGTGTGTGATGCGTTTATAATTGTAAAACAGTAGGAAACCTGGGTGCCCCGCATTGATCCGAGCTGGGGGCCCTTGTGAGGACTGAGTGTCCAGCAAAGAGACTCCACTGCCTGCCTCAGAAAAATTAAGCCCCACCGCGACGGCTGCCGCCTCTTCCAACCCCAGGAATACGTTTCGTTTCTCATGCAGATTCTTCCGTGCATGCAGTCTGCGGGGTAGAAGATGGATTCTCTGCCTGCGCTGACACTAGCTTCCCTCATTCTTGCCTGGTCTGGGGTCAGAACCAGGAAAAGAAACAAGGAGAACACGGCTGAATGCCAGCTGGGGCGAGATCCATGGGCGGTTTCGTTTAAGGGTGAGGGTCCTCTCGGCTCTGCTTTCCATTTGGGCCTGTGGAGACACTCGTGATTTTTGTTCCATTGTTTAACACCCAAAGAATTCCAGAAGCGAGAACTCCTTCCCTGGCTGGGAGCCGCCCCTGGCTCCGTGTGTCGGAAACAGTCAGGCAAGTTTCCTCTTGCTCCCCTCGTGAAGGTTTGTCAGTCAGGCTCGGCGATGGGTGTCTGATGCTGTACCCTGGACCGCAGTCAGGTGAGGAATTCCTCGAGAAGATAAATCAGTGCAGAGACGGTGGAGACCAAAGCTTGGCAGGGCTCCTGGGTCCAACAGGCCATACGCATCGCCAAGGTTGGCGAGCCCAAACAAGAAGAGTGAGATCCAGGAGGCCCCTGGAGTGGATGCTTTGTTGCTGGAAAAGCCCGCGGGTGCCCGGGGACTGAGTGATGTTAATTCTGGGGACTCACCTTCATTAGGGAGACTAGGGCTCAATGGACAAGCCCACGCACAAGACAGGCAGCGTGGGTTGGCTGCCCCAGAAAACTCAACTCCAACTGACTTTAATAATGAAGGGAAGGTTTGGGGACCTGCTAAACCTAGAAAGTCAGAAGCTGCTGTGGCTTTAGCGGCTCCAGCAATACGGCTGGGCCAGAGTCCCCCACCTGTCCCTCTGTGTCTGCTGTGTTGACATCATCCTCAGACCAGCCAGCATTTGGCCAAAGGTGACAGTCAGTGTCTCTTGTCGCTGTTTTCTTCCAGGTTTAAAATAGTAGGAAAGAGAAAGTTCACTTCCGCAAGAGCCCAAGCAGTTCACTTCTGTCTGGGGCCAGGGGCCCATCTTGGAAGCAGGGCCTGTGGCTGGACCGGGACCCAGGGCTGCTTGGCTAACCTGGCCAGGGCTTGTCCCCGAACAGAACATGGGCCATGCTCAGCAGGGGGCAGGTAAACTTGAATTCCTGATAAACAATGAAGAATTTTGAGTACAAGATTTTTAGAATGTCCAACATATAAATGAACAAATATATATATATTAAGCCGTACATGTAATGGATTATAATTTACATTTCTATATTACAAGTATACATAGATATGGATATATATCTAAACCTATTACTGTTACTCACTGTTTATCTGAAATTCGAATTTAACTGGATATGCTGTATTTTGCCTGGCAATCCTGTGCACACAGGAACTTCAAGGCCCTGAGAGGGCAGTGGAACAGGGGAATGGATGCTGTACGGCACCCAGGAGTGCCCACTGCGGGCCACGGAGAAGGCTCAGCCCGAGCCTGGATTCGCCAAGATTGACAGCGTAAGGCGGACAAGGCGATGCTTTCCATGCAGAGCTTGGGCGCCGGATGGAGCCCTGGCCTTGGGACCACGTTGTGTGGAAAGTGACATCTTTAAGCTGTAGTGTCATCCTTCACCTGCGGGGTGCTCAGCTCTGAGCAGAGTAACTGAGGAGATGGCAGCTCAGCCTTCGGCTCAGATCTGTGGGCCGCGTGCTGGAGGGTTCGGCCCCTCCTGATGGGCACTTCCGTCCACGCTTATTCCTGGGGAAGCTGAATGCTTATACACAACTCCCCCCCACAAGTCTGCTGTGTGTGTGAGAGGCAACCCTGTGTTTATTTAGTGCCATTCTGCTCTGCTAGGCTGTGCATCCCTGGGAACAGCAGCCAGCTCCATCCTGCCCATCAGGCAGCCCCCGAGCCTGGCCCAGGGCTGGCCCCAGGAGAGGTGCCCAGCACCCACCTGTTGGCCGATGGCCCAGCTGGTAAGGAGCAGAGCGAGCGCTTGGTAACTTGCCATGTCCTTGAGATCAGGCAGCCTGCCAAGGGGGTCACAGGGGCTGGGTCCCCCTCTCTGCCCAGGCTCAGACCTGCTGGCCAAGTGAGCCCTCCCCCTTCCTGAGCCTCAGTGTCTCCATTTTGCTGATATTCCGGATCTTTTCCATCCTGGTGTCTCAGAACTGGACTCTGTCTTGCCCTCGTGCGTTTGCAGGAGGCTGCAGGGGTTGTACCGTGTCTGCTGGGACTTGGCTGACGTGTATCGCCATACAGCGGCAGCAGAGCTGGGAAGTGGGAATTCAAAGGACATCGACCCACATCATCACTGAGCTCCCTGCACTCTTCTTGGCCGTGTGTGTGTGCCTTGCACGGATGTGTGCATATGCTTGTTGGGATGGGTGTGTGTGTGTGAGTGTGTGTGTGGAGGGGAGCAGTGGGGCAGTTCAAGGCGAAGCAGGGCCACACAGCAGGGTGAGTTCATCCATGGGGTGCTGCCCCCAGGTGGGCTTTAAGCTCATGAGAGGTGAGGCCACCGTGGGCCGGGGCAGTCTGGGATCCCCTCCTGAGGACACAGGTCTTGTTTGAGCTCCACGAACATTTAATTGAACAGACATGGCCTTAGCAGGGGTGGGAGTCAACCCAAGTTGGAAGGCTGGGTCCTACTGGTCCCAGCGTGTGACCTGACATTGTTCACATCCTCTACGGAGGCCCAGAGTCGTTATCTGGAAAATATGTACCGGTTTCCTCCGGGCCTCTGTGACAAAGTGCCATAAACTTGGCTTCAAACAACAGAACTGTGTTCTCTCAGGGTTCTAAAGGCCAGAAGTCCCAAACCAAGGCGTGTGGGCAGGGCCGTGCTCCCTCCGGCAGCTGTAGGGTCTCCTTCCTTGCCTCTTCCTGGCTTCTGGTGGCTGCCAGCCATCCTTGGTGTTCCTTGGCTTGTAGCTGCGCCGGTCCAGTCTCTGCTTCCGTCATCCCGTGCCCCTCTCCCTGTGTGTCCGTGTCTTCATGGACGGACTGGTCATATTGGGTTATGGGGCCCACCCGGCTCCCCTTCCCGGCTTGCGGGGCTGCCCTGACCAGCTGGCTCCTCTGCAGGTGGACTGGTGGCCGCGTGCCTTGGGCCTTCTGTGGATACCTGCTCAGGTGTCTGCCCTTGTCTGTCCCCTCCTGTCTGGTACCACCCCTCACTGTGACCTTAGACGCCCCTGCAGGTGCAAACCCCAGGCTTCCCCATTCAGGGCTGGGAGCCTCTGAGGAGGTCCTGGGCCCCACCTGTGGAGGGAGGACCCAGGGAGCCCCCAGCCCTGCCTATGTAGAAAGATGGAGGCTGGAAGGAAGAGTGCCTCCCTGGGGGAGCAAGCTTTCCAAACTGCACACATGCTCCTTCTATGAGCCCTTCTGTGGCTCATCACAGCCTTCAGGACAGCCCCGGCACCCAGCCCCATCTGCTGGGGTGCTGCCTCTCTGCTCTTTTCTCCTACCTCCTGATCTCTTCACGCCCAGGATACGGGTGCACTGGGCCTCTCAGCTCCTCGTGTGGACCCTCCCTCTCCCACCCACAGGCCCTTGCATGTGCTGCTGCTTCCTCAGACAAGAGTTCTCCATCACTGCCACCTCCCAGCCCTGCTTCAGCCGCCCAACCTCCCCAGTTCTCAGTGCAGCGGTCACCACCGACAGGAAGCCCCTCCTCTGCCCCCAGTCCAGACTCCTCAGGGTGCCCCATCGCAACACAGAGCTCCAGAGGGCAGGCCCTGGTTTGTCCGGCTCACTGGCGGCTTGCGGGGCTTAGAACAGAGGCTGGCACAAAGTAGGTGCTCCATTAATATCTGTTGAGGAATCCAGCAGGATGCCCCTTGGACTTAGGTGTTAGGCTTCTGTGAAACATCGTTTCCCAGAAGTACTGAACTGCATTCCAGGAGTAAGATGAGCTCTGGCCTGGGGAACACAGACACAGGCACCGCAGCTGTGGCAGAGCAGGAGGGATTGAGGGCAGGGAGTATCTTCCCATTCCTGCCCAGGATTCTCTCCTGAACTGTGGGTGAGGCCAAGCAGGAGGGGTAGAGGAACTCCCGGAGTATGAGGTTGGGCAAGTCACTTGAGTGCCTGGGAGCTTGGTTTCCCCAACTGCAAAATGGGCTAATAGTCATCTCTATATTTCAAAGCATGGTTGTGAGGATGGGTGCCTGCGTGTGCCAAGTATTCCACAAATCATTATTGTATTTGTTTCCTGGGGCAGTTGTAACAACGTAACCACAAATAGAGTGACGTAACAACAGACTCTTATTCTTCCATACTTCTGAAGATAGAAGTCTGAAATCAAGGTGTTGGCAGGACCAGGCTTTCTCTGAGGAGAGAATCCTTCCATGCTTCTTCCTGGGTCCTGGTGCTTGCTGACATATCTTGTCATTTCGGGCTTGTAGGCACATCACTCCAATCTCTGCCTCTGTCATCACATGGATTCTCTCTGTGTATTTCTCCTCTCTGTTTGTTATGGATTAAGTGTGTCCCCCACCCCAATTGTATATTGAAGTCTTAACCCCCAATGTGATGTTATTAGGAGGTGGAGTCTTTGGGAGGTAATTAGGGTTAGATGAGGTCATGAGGGTGGGGCCCCATGACGGGATTAGTGCCGTTATAAGAAAAGACACCACAGAACTTGCATGCTGGCACCCTGATCTTGGACTTGTGACCTCCAGAACTGTGAGAAATATATGTCTGTTGTTTAAGCACCCCCTGTCCACCCCATCTGTGGTCTTTTGCTATGGCAGCCTGAACTGACTAGTTGACTCTCTCAGTGTCTGCTGTCTGTTTCTCTCGCTTCTCCTTCTGAGGACAGCTGTCATATTGGACGAGGGCCAGCCCTGCTCCAGGATGCCTCATTTAACTCAATACACCTGAAGGGACTCTAGTTCCAAACAAGATCACATCCTGAGGTTCCAGGTGGATGTGGACTTCAGGAGGACATTTCAACCCAGCACAGAGGTTATCTTGTTTAATATTTCATCCAGCCCAACAATTACCCAGTGAGATCAGAATTATCACCACCATTTCTCAGATGAGGAAACTGAGGGCGCAAACAACTGCCGAGTGACAGATGTAGGACTTGTACCAGACGTGAAACCAGGACGCGAACGAGAAGGTGGGGAGTACCCGGATCCTGAAATTCACGGTGCCTCTCCAGCTGTGCAACCTACACAACTGGCTATAAAGAGGAAACCTGAAGGAAAAGAAAGAAAACTCAAATTGTCTCTGTATGTTTACAACCAAAGGGTCTCTCTGGGAGTAGCATATGAAATTTTAATATTTTAGGCAGGCAGGCAGTACTTCTTGTCTAGACATGGAGAAATGTTGAGATGCAGAATTATTTCCAACGCTCCAGCCAATGCAGCATGGTTCCTGCCTGTCCCCCCAGATTACGGGGTGTCATTTACTGTGCATTTGTGGACATACATCACAGAGGCCCCAACTACCCGTGGGTGGCCTCAGCCGCTGCGTGTCACCGTGATGCAGTGGGACCGAGAGATGTCGGCTGGTGGGCTGTCTTTTCCCAGACAATTGAGCTGCTTACAAATCAATAAAAACAAGGTTGATTGGGATGAGGGCTTTACCAGAGGCTCGCACCACTGTTAGAACGACAGTGACTGTGTAAGAGGGATCATTAAACCTGCAATTAAGCTCTCAGAAACATTGGGCAGGGAAGGGAAAGAGAGTAAGGGATGGGGTCGGGTTGGTGTTTCCCATTGTCTGGCCATATTTCTCTCTTATTTGCCACCTGGAAAGGTAAGCAGAGCAGGCTCCTGCTGGTCACTCCACTGGGATGCTGAAGCTGGGGCTGGGGCACCTGACCCGCCCTCCTCTAAGCTGTGTGATCTTCAGCCAGTTCCTTCCCCTCTCTGTGCCTCAAAGTCCTCGTTTATAAAGTGGGCTCATGAATTGGCAGAATCAGTCTCTTCAACCCCAGTAGTTCCCATGGGACCCAGACTGGAGATCCACGGAGGCCGAGGCTGGGAGGCAGCTGAGGATGAGGAGAGTCCTTGCCACTCTTGGTGCCTCCTGCAGCGGCCATTTGAAGAGGGCACACTGTGTGGTCAGCAGCGAGGGGTCCTCTCACCTGCAGATGGGGAAACTGAGACTCAGAGCCGGGCAGCGGCAGAACTGACGCTCGGACTCCACCTTCGGTTCTCTCCCTGCTACATCTTCATTCACCAAACATCTCCTTAGCATTGACCGTGTCCCGGGCCAGGTGCTGCCAGACCACGGCGGAGCCCCGTATGGCCACCAGGACAGTGGGGGCTGGCAGAGCAGCTGGGACCCCCCCTCACTAAACCTCTCTGCATCCCGTTGTCACTCAGATGCAGACTGTCGATAAAGCAGCCACGTGTGCCCAGTGCCCCGTGTGCTCCAGCCGTCGGGTGCTGCACTTCTAATCTGGGACGAGTGGACAGAGGGATGGCGAGGGGGGTGAGGTGTCAGTAACCCCCGGTGTCCTTGTTACAGAGCTGCCACCACCCTCCTGGGTGGCTCTGACCTTTTTCCTTCTCTCTTGGGCCCTCCCATGGGGTGGTGTCTGGAAAAACATACACTCTCCACCTTGTCCAAATGGCAGTCACAGAGGGAGCCCCGGGATGTGGGGCATCGCACCCTTGAGTCCTTATTCTGTTCTACATTGTTTGTCACCCAAACCACGTGCTGCCTTTCTTCCAACATAACTACGCAGCTCCTCGGAAATGCTCGTGAGTGAGTCCACCAATTCTGAGGCTGGTGGGTGACCTGTCCACCTGTTGAGCACCTACTGTGTGCCAGGCTCTATGCTGAGGGCTCTCTTTTCAGCTTCAGCGTGATCCTTTGAGGGACAAATGCTACTGTCCACTTTTACAGACAAGGGCAGTGAGGTGAGTGTGGAGGGCAGAATAGTGGCCTCCCAGTTGTCCACAGCCGAATCCCCATAGCCTGTGAACGTGTTGCGTTTCGTGGAAAAGGAAGATTAGGTGGAATTAAAGTTGCCGATCAGCTGACCTTGAGATGGAAAGACGATCCTGGGTTATCAGGTGCCCCAGCGGTATTCACAAGTCAAAGAGGGAGGCGGGTGGGCAGCGTCAGGGTCATGTGATGTGAGGAAGACTCGGTGGCCATTGTTGGCTTTGAAGGTGGGGGAGGGGGCCACAGTGAAGGCGGGGGGCCGGCTCTGGAAGGCAGCAACAGCAAAGAAAGGGATTCTCCCCTAGAGCCCCCAGAAGGAATCAGCCCTGCCAACACCTTGATTTTAGCCCAGTGATGCCCATTTTGGACTTCTGACGTCCAGAACTCCAGGATAATAATTCTGTGTTGCTTCCAGCTACTAAGTGTGTGGTAATTTGTCATCACAGCCGTGGGAAACTGACTGCAGCTAAGTTCCTCATCCTAGGTCACATATAGTAAATGGTGGGACTGGATTTAAACCCAGACCTCAGGGATTGGTTCAGGGATGGACATGCGAACAAGGCTGGCAAATCCAAAGCAATCCTGGGAGTTTCCTTGGAACAAACAGGAAAGGAAATCTCTTTCCATCAGGGCCGCTGAAGACAACAGGTGCTAGCCTGGAGGGGTGGATTAGCTCCCACTAGGTAAATGTCGTTCTGAATTACAGAACTGGGGTGAGAGGGAAAACAAGATGGTGACATTATTTGAGCCCCTGGATACCACCATTCCTGAAACCAACTCATCTTTACATTCCAGGAACAAATAAACATGCCTTTTTGCTCAAGCTGGTTTGAACTGGGCTTTCTGTCTCTTACAACGGACAGATTCCTGGCAATCTCAGGATTTGGGCATGGCTTTTGAAAACCTAAAGGATTAGAACTTCAAACACCCCCCCCCCCCCACTGCCCTTTAGGTTTTCAGAGAGAGAGCAAAAAAGTCAGATGCCAAGGAGCCTTTGAATCATATAATCCTACAATGGCACAGCCTCTAGGAGCCTCTTAGTCCCTAGTTTTACCCTTTTTACACTGATACAGAGAGTGGGAGCGACTTGCCCACAGTGACACAGCTGCTAGGAGACAGCCGAGACCAAAATCTGGGTCTTTTCATCCCCACTCTACCCCTTTGCCTTCTGAAGTTCCACAAGAAAAGGGTTTGAGTGCATACTTTCTGGATGGTTTTCCTGCCGACAGGACTCAGGAAAGAACTAGGCTTGTCCAGCCTTGACTTTGCCACACTCATAATAATGGCTCACGTTTGCTTGTGGTCGAGTCTTTAGAAGGCGGCTTTCTGGCTGAGCCACTCTCCAGCCCCGGACTCGCCTGGAAGTCACTTGTGGGTTCTGCCCGTCTGGTCAGCTGTGGGTGTGCAGTTAATATTTCCCAGACTATGCTTTCTTCCTGGTCCCCAAACTCTCTGACCCCCTCAAAGCTCTGAGAAGGGAGGAATGTGTCAGGGGTGGGTCTCCCAGCCATCCTGGTTTCTTTGCTGGTTACCTGTCCCGCTTCGAGGACTCAGATGGCTTCACTTAATGAGCAGCTGGGAGCCAAGAGGTCCAGACCCCAGGTTGGTGCTAAAAATGCCAGCTGTGTCCAAAGCGGGCACCAGCTCCCACCCACCGACCAGCCCAGGTGGAAACACACCCTCTACTCCTCCTCCCGGCCCACTCTTTTGTTTTTTCCAGCCTCACCACCATTTACAAAAAATCTTTCTGCATCCCCTGCCGTGTTCATGGTGGAGGTCCTTCCTCCTCTTCCTGGGAGTGGTCTGAGCAGATTCCCAGTCTCTGATCATGAGCTGGATATTTACTGAGCACTTACTAAGTGCAAGGAAGCTTCTGTCAGTATTAGTATCAGTATTAGTTTAATTCTATGAGGTGGATACAAGTCTCGTCCCATTTGAGATTCTAGGGAATGTGCCCAGGTGCGTGGAGTGACTCCCTCAGGACAGCACAGCTGGGAAGAGGCAAAAGTGGAGGAAAAGCTGGCATCAGTCTTACTCTGTCCATTTTACTGTTGAGGAAACTGAGACCCAGAATGAGGAAGTGACTTGCTCAAAGTCACACAGCAAGTGAGTGGCTGAGATGTGCTCAGAGTTCCTGTTTCCTGACTCCCGGTTTTCTCTCTCCCCCAGGGGTCCCACAGGCCCCCGGGCAGCAGACCACGTAGAGCATGTGGACGGCCTCCACCATGGCCACCAAGGGTCCCTTCTGAAACCTGCCTCGGCTAAGGTGGTTAGAAACCCTCCCTGGGTGGGGATCCTGCCCTGCAGTGGGCGGTCCTATCCAGCCCACGGTTCGCAGCAACCCACTCCACCAGGGCACCCCACCTGCCCCATCATGACCCCCAAGAACTGCAGTGCTCCTGGGGTGGGCTGTGGAGAGCACAGCCTGGTGCTTTGCTTGAAGCTTTAAAAAAAGATTCCATTCAAGGTGGATTCTGTCCTCCTGGAAGGAGAGAATCCACCTTCTAGTGGGAGAAGCAGATCTTTGCTGTGGCTACTTCCCATGAGGAAGTCGTGAAAACAGAGCAGGAAGCTGGGCTGGGGGGAGGGGTTGGGGACTCTTGAGGTGAAGGGGCAGGGAAGGCCACTCTAGGGACGTGACATTGAGATAAAACCTGAACAATGATCAGGAGGTGGCCATGAAAATATCGAAGAGCTCCAGGCAGAGAAGACAGCAAGTGCAAAGGCCCTGAGGTAGGAATGAGCTTGTCTTACTGGAGAATCCATAAAGTCAGTGAATGACAGGGTGGGTGGTCAGAAATGAAGTCAAAGAGATAGACCTTCTTAAATAGAGAAAATAACCTATCAGTGACGTACTCCACCACCCAAATATACAGGGTGCGGGGGGAAGGGGACTTAGGTTTATGGCAGGTACATCACGTGACACATACGGCATTTCGTGCCGCTCTTGTATTAACTGGTGAGGTGAGAACTCTCATCACCCCCATGTAGCAGAAGAAGAGCCTGAGGGTCCAAGAAGTGGGAGGCCCGTGGAGCCATCGCTGACCAGGCTGGCTGCTGATGGGGGCTGTGGGCTGAAGGAGGCTCTTTGCTGAAAATGCAAAGTCCAGGGGAGCTTGCTCGCCCAGAGTCTCAGCTTTCCTCTGTATCACAACGTGGTTCCACTTTTCCTGTTTCCAGCCAAACGTTTTGGAAACTCTGGGAGGTGTCAACCCATACAGCCTCCAGAGGCTTCTGAGACTGCTTGTGCAAAACTGGTGGGGGGCGGGGACTGATATCTGCCAACCTTTCCTCGCTCAGACATGGGGCGTTGCGACTCTCCCTCTCAAGGGAGAGGGGATCTGGGGATGCGGAAAGCACCTCTCTGGGTGCCGGCTTTCCGGAGAGTCTGAAAAACAGCGTTCCACAGTAAGGAACTGAAGAAAGCAGGCTCTGTTTTGGCAACGTGTACAGATCACTCACAACTGGTTTGACGGGGGATGGCGCCCGGGAGGCCCAGGAGCCCTGGCACCCAGCCTGAGGACGGCTCCTTGCATGTTTGCTGGGGGTGTGTAACCCATGGAAGCTGCATCCGGCATCTCCCGGGTGCTCCCCTGTGCTTGGCCCAGGGGTGACGGGACCCAGATCAACCTGTGCTGGGTGGGAAGCCGGGATGGGCACATGAAAAGATCTGGTCTTTTGTTCACAAATATTTCTTGGTACTTCCTTTGTCCCAGAACCTATCAGCACCAGGATGCGGCCACAGGCAGGACTGATGGAATCTTTTCTCCCGAAGCTCATGTTCTACTGGGAGAGCCACAGGCCATATAAAGAAACAAATAAAAATACGCTACCCAGGAGTGACACGTGATGGGAGGGGATAAGGTGACCAGTGGAGAAAGGGGGGTCATGGAAGACCACTCTGAGGAGGTGGCCTTTGTGGGGAGACCTCGAGAGGGAAGACCCCCCCCACTGGGGAAGGACAAAATGACACAGGGCCTCATGCACCAAGTTGATGCTCTCTGCCAGCTGTGCCCCCGCCTTGAGGCCCATTTCACAGATCAGTAAGCTGAGACAAAGAGAACCAAAGTAACTTGCCAAGGATACAGAGCCAAGAAGTTGAACCCAAGCCCCCTGGCTCCAGGGCCCACACAGAGAACCACTAGGCTGCACAGCCTCCCGAAGATACCTAGGGACACAGGGTCCTACCCGGATTCCCACCGTAGCCTGTGGCTCCGAATCAAGTCCCTGTGCGCATCTAAAGACAAAGTGGGGGCGGGTGCTGGGCAGCACCAGCCTGATCGATGGAAAGCTGGCCCTACCCCCTCCCTCGTGCCACGTGTCCCCCCATTTCTGGGTGCTCTCAGTGGGGACCTTGAGCAGGTTCAGAGGGGAGGCTGCCAGTTACAGCTCCCCACAGGAAGTGTGGCAAAGGGCTGGGTATTTAGTTTCCAATCTGCCAGAGACCTGGAGGTAACCCCTTGGTGCCCAGGCCTGGCTATGCACTGGTCACGTGCTCGGATGTCACTGTGGCATCAAATCGCTATAAAGCTTTTTAAACACTCTCATCATGAACGGGTAACAAGGTCCCGAGGTGAGATGTGCGAAGCTAGCGTCCCTGCACAGCATCCATCATCCACTGGCCTCCAGAGTCTGGCCGCACTGGTCCCCTCCAGCAGCCTGAGAGCCACCAGCCGGTCTCACCAGTGGCATCTGGGAACAAGAGTGCCGGGCTGAGGCTCTGTTCCTAAATGCCTCCAAAGCCCCGGGCCTCTGGCTCCCGGAGTGGTGTGAGTTCTGTGCTTCTGGGAAAAGGCAGGGAGTGATGCCTCGCTGCTTGCTCTGGCCGTGGACTCTGTGCTGGTCTTTGCGAGACCCGGCGGACAGGCACAGCTACTGTGGGTCTGGCTGACCCGATTCAAGTGATTCCATCAACTTCCGGCCCTTAAGCAGCTGTCCACCATCCAACAATTACTACGTTCCCAGCCCCTGCGCCTTGCCTCCAGCTCAGTCTCACATCAGAACTGTCCCTTCTCCAGGGAACACGCCTCTGGATGGCCCACGCGCCCACGTGGGAGGGAGGGGTGGGTCCGACCGCCTGCCCCAGCCCAGCCAGCCCCAAACGTCTCTTCCCTGGAGCCGGGCGGCCAAAGCAGCCTCAGGACTGGAGGGCACGGTCAGCCCCTGGCCGGAGAGGGTGGACGGCTCCTGGCAGCCCAATGGAGCAGAAACATGAGAAAATGAAGTTCATTGCACTAAACTTCAGGCAGAAAAAGCATTGACTCATCCCCCTGCCCCCAGCCAATTTTTTTTTTCCCCAAAAAGCAACCACTGAACTTTTTCTACTTTCAGTCCCCAAACTAATTAAATCATGTATTGGGTTTGGGTTTTATTGGGAGATGGATTCCCAGTCTTGCTTTGTTTTCTCACTTAGGCTCTCAGTGATCTCATCAACCAAGTTGGGGTGTCCTCAGGGCTGGGACCTCATGGGCCTCCTCTCTTTGCCCCAAGTCCCTCTCTGTTTCAGAAACAGTCAAAAGAAATCCTCCAGCATGAGCTCACGGGAGGCTTGGGGCTAACAGGAGTTTGACTGGGTCTTGGCACCAATGCTGTGGATGCTTCATTTTTAAAAAAATTAATTAATTAATTATTTTTGGCTGCGTTGGGTCTTCGTTGCTGTGTGCAGGCTTTCTCTAGTTGCGGTGAGCTGGGGCTACTCTTCGTTGCGGTGCACGGGCTTCTCATTGCGGTGGCTTCTCTTGCTGTGGAGCACGGGCTCTAGGTGCTTGGGCTTCAGTAGTGTGGCACGCAGGCTCAGTAGTTGTGGCTTGCGGGCTCTAGAGCGCAGGCTCAGTAGTTGTGGCACATGGGCTTAGTTGCTCCGTGGCATGTGGGATCTTCCCGGACCGGGGATTGAACCTGCGTCCTCTGCATTGGTAGGCAGATTCTTAACCACTGTGCCACCAGGGAAGTCCTGTGGCTGCTTCATTTTAACATGGGAATGTTATAAAGTCAGTGGCAGCAGGACCCCCAGGCCAAGGTCCTCTGGAATGTCTTGCTGTAAATCAACACTGGTGTCTTTGGCCACACGTGTCCCTAGAGGATGTTCCAGAGCTTGACCCTGTGTGAGAGGCATTACCTTGAACACTGAACACAGGACGGTGTGCGGCAAGGGTGGAAATGGTTGATTACCTGGGACTACAGAGGCCACAGGCTAAAATATCACCAATAAAGGCACCGAAGTGCCCGGAACCACCTCAGTAAAGGGTGCTGGGAGGGTCTGCAGTTTACAGCACCCTGGGCAGAGGGGAGAACTCAGGCTCACTGCCCAGATGGGAGTGGCGCTGTCTGGTGTTTAGAGCACAGAGTACTCTCCAGAACTCTTAGCTTAGGCTTCTATGGCTCTTGTAAGTTTATAAGAATAAATACAAACATGCTAGTTGAAAAATAAAGAAATAAAATAAATGTTATGAAGTCATGTTGAAGGACGGAGGGGAAAAGCTGCAAAGGGACACGTCCATTCTTTATAAGACACTTTATGATCACCTCCTTTCTGAAATGTCTACCGGAAATACGTTACATTAGGATGCAAAGCTATTTGTTCAAGTTATCACTGCAGCTGAAAAACATAGTATTTTTCCCACTTTTTTTTTTTTTTTTAACTCTCATCACTAAGAAAATTGAAGTAGAAAATCCAGCAGACAATTATGCTTTGTGGAGCGGTGTCACGTCTGCAGGCTTCTCCGATGCTCACGGTGGCCTCTAATTAGATTCGGGGTTCTCTATATGTGGGGGCCTCTGTCTAACGCAATTTGAAAGCTAATCATGCTTAATTAGGTTGTACTATTAGGAAACAGCCAAGCACATGGAAGAATTGTGAGTCATGCTTGGGAAACTTACAAAAGCAATATCACAAAACACACTGTTACTGCCGGAGAGAAGCGCAAAAGTCACTCGCCTTCTGTTTGAATGACTGGATATGCAACCATGCTGGAGAGGCACTGAGGGTCGTCCCTTCTCTAGGGGGCCAAGTTCTCAAGGTGTACTGGCTACATCTGGCTGCCTCCTCTCAGAATGGAGGGGACTTTGCTTCAGGAAGTGATCTGGAGAAATTTCTTGCACTTTGCTGCAAGATGTGAAACAGACACCTTTATGCGTCATTTTATTGGGGCACGTGGTTCAAAAGCAGCTCAAACCCGGGGTACAGGGAGGCTGTCACTGTGCTGATACATCCACGTGTCATGGTTTAAGGACCTGCAAGGATGTAGCTGAAAGACACGTGCCTTGTAGACGGCACAAGTCCAAGGTCAAGGTTAATTCACCTCTGGACAGTTGGGAAAGCTCCGAGGCCTGGAGAGGAAACCTCTTGTGTTTCCAGCTCTCTGAATTTATATCAACCAGGTTCATCTTCACAGAAGTGAAAAGAGGTTCTCAATTCCCCACCTGTTGATAAGAGCATAAGGATTCCAGTTCAGCCATTAGATCAATTTCTGACCAAGGATGCTAAAAGAGAGCTTCCACTCACCTCCTCTGTGCTTTTATTTTTCATTGGCAAAGTGAGTGTCAGAAAAATGAATGAACACATCACTCCTCATATATTCATTGCCAGGCACTGGGATTAAAATAATGAATAAGACATGTTCCTGTCTTCAAAGAGCAGGGATCCTTTAGAAAGCAGAGCCTGAGGCAAGGATTAGGTGACTTCTGATGTACTGGGGAGGAGCAAGCCCAGGGCAGTGGAGGTGATGGAGAGGGAGGTGAGGTGGTGAGGGAGGATTTGATGGGCGATGTCGCAGGGCACTGGCTGCCACACCCAAAGTGCTGAGGAGGGACAGAGTGGGCTGCCCGGCAGGTGTGTTCACCCAGCACACGAACTTCCCTGGAAGGGCTTCAAGGAGGAACCGTATCTCCAAGGAGTCACGGGAGAGAGAAAGGAGAAGGTGTTCTGCCCGGCTCAGGGAAACCCCCCTAACACACTTCCTCCCCAGGCACCTCATGCAGCCCCTCTGGGCTGCTAGAAAAGCCAGGGTCCCCTCTGTGTGGTATCTCATCCACGTATGGAAGTGGAGGTGTGGGGTGGTGTCATCCAAGAGGGAAGGAAGGGGCACCTGGGAGAATCTGAGAAGGGACACGAAGCTTGTGACCCAACACAGGAAAACAGACAAGTGAAGACACAGGTGCATGTGTCCCAGGGGTTGTGGAGAGGGGGCATATCACAGTCTGCGAGGTTCAGACAGACCTTATTCCAGGAGGAAGGAACATGTATCCCGACACTGGAAAGATGAGTGGGATTTGGCCAGGGGAAGGATGGGGCAGGGACAGTGTTCCAGGCAGCAGGTCCAGGTAGGCAAAAGTAGGTAGGCTGGAAGGTGCAGGGGGAGACTGAAGCAGGAAGAAGGCTAGGATGAGCCTGGAGAAGTGGGGACCACGAGCCAGACCACGCCCGGCCTCGTCAGCGTGGGAGGGGCTTGGGTTTTACCCCCAGCAGCGGGGAGCTACCCTCCAAGCAGCCGGGGCCCTGGCCCTTGGCTCTCAGCACCGGGAATCTGCTTCTCTTTTACGTTTCTGGCTTTGCTCTCCTTCCCTCTGGGCTGGGAGCTCAGGGGAATTTAGAGCAGCTGTCTCCAGACACCAGGGGTGAGAAAGTCCAGTTTTCCCCATGCTAGCCTCATAACAAGTCACCGTCACACCTCGCTGGCCTCGGGGGACACCAGCACTGTGCCAAGAGCTGGCAGCCTCACTCGTCTGCTGGCCCAAGATCAGCAAAAATGAGGGCAGGGAAGCAGGTGTGGACAGGGCTGGAGGCGTGGGCGGCCGGCTCTGCTGTCCTGCCTGGTTGGCTAAGGAGGACCCATGATGTGAGGCCAGCTCAGCCTCTGGTGAGGGACCTGGGGATGTGGCTCGGGTGGGTCCTGTCGTCTCTCTCAGGTCCCCTCTGGAGTTAGCTGAGCACGGATCCACTTGGTTGCTATGGTTCAGAGATGCCCACCAGAATTTCCCTCCTCTCTTCCTGGGTATTGGATGAGGGATGGGTGTGTGACCCACCCTGGACCAATCAGAAGTCTGAGATCGAGGCTCTGAGATGTTGCATAAATGAAGCTCAGTCTCTGGGTGCGGTGGGCAGAATAATGGCCCCCAAAGAAGCCCAAGTCCTAATCTCTGGAACCTATGAATATGTCACCTTATGTAGCAAAAGGGACTTTGCGGACGTGATGAAGAATCTTAAGATGGGAAAATTAACCTGGATTGTCTGAATGGGCCCCATGTATTCATAGAGGTCCTTATAAGAGGGAGGCAGGAGGATGAGAGAGAGAATGTGAGGCCAGAAGCAGAGGTTGGAGTGATGACTTTGCTGCCTTTGAAGATAGAGGGAGGGGCCACAAGCCAAGGAATGCATCAGCCTCTAGAAACTGGAAAAGGCAAACAAGCAGATTCTCCCCTAGAGCCTCGGGGAAGGAAGACAGCCCTGATACACCTGAATTTTGGTCCAGTAAGAACCATTTCAGAATTCTGACCTCCTGAACTGTACGAGAATAAATCCATGCTGTCCTAAGCCACTCAGGTTGTGGCAACTTGTTAGAGCAGCAAAGGGAACTGAACACGCCGGGCACATGGGTCCTTGCTGTATGCGGGCCTCTCACTGTTGTGGCCTCTCCCGTTGCGGAGCACAGGCTCCGGACGCGCAGGCTCAGCGGCCATGGCTCACGGGCCCAGCCACTCCGCGGCATGTGGGATCTTCCCGGACCGGGGCACGAACCCGCGTCCCCTGCATCGGCAGGCGGACTCTCAACCACTGCGCCACCAGGGAAGCCCTGTGTTGCCTGTTCTTGATCGTCACGTAAAGTGAGTTGAGTTGGGAAAACTGACTCTTGTAAAACGTACATCTGGTTTCTTCCACTGGGAGATCCATCCGTGTCTTGTGGACCAGTAGTTCATGCATCCCTGCTGGGTAGTGTTTACTGTGTGGATGTGTCACAGTTTGTCCATTCTCCTGTGGATGCACGTTTGGGTCCTTTCCAGATTTGGGCTACAATGAATAAAGCTGCTTCCAACATTCATGTGCAGGTCTTTGTCTGGACATTTGCCCTCTTTTCTGTTAGGGTGTTTCTAGGAATGGAATTGCTGGGTCGTAGGGTAGTTGTATATTTGGTCTGAACTCTTTTTTGATTACTCTCTCGCTGGTTGGATCTCACTGTCAAAAAATTGACTCCAGTTCTCTTTCCAAAACTCTCCCAAGGAGTTTTCTCCAGGGATGTGTGTCCTCTTGTGTGTGGAGCATCTACCCACTGTGTTGATTTGAACATCTTGCCTACATGTAACGTTTCCAGGTCACATCCACGGCCCGTCTGGACTTTGTGGAAGTTGTTTTCTGGTGCAACGTGTTTCTGTGGAAAAGTCAGATCAGCTCAAATATTTCCCTCCTTTTCCCTGATCTGTTTTCCTGCTTCAATGTTTGAAGAAGTCTTTCTCTGTCTTTGGAATTCAGTTGTTCAATTACAGTACATCTCGGTGTTGGGCATTTTATAGAAAAGTTTCTTGGAACATATGTTTTTTAAGTATAAAGTTTCAGAGGTTTTTCTTCATTTCAGGGAAAGTTTCCTGCTTCATGTCTTTGAATACATTACCACTGTTGGGCTTTGTAATCCAGGGACACCCCCAAAAGCCTATATTGCATCTCCTGCAACAGGCCTCCACCTCTGTTAGCTTCCCTCAGCTTTGATCTCTCTGCCCTTTTCATGTGTATTCATTTCATCTCACGCCTTTTCTCTCTGTTAATATTTGATTTCCAGCTGTATCTGTTGTGTTCTCTGTCATTTAAAATTTTATTGCTTAGTTATGTAAAAATTTTTTTTAAAAGTCTGTTCCCTTTGGTCAGTTTATATCTTAAATAGGATTTGAAAATCATTTTGTCTTCCAGCATTTGTTTTACTGAATGCATAATGTTTATTAAGTTTTTCTAGAGGGTGAAGCAACTGAGAGAAATTCTCTTCTATTTCTGGAGACTTATTTTCTTCTTGGTTGGGCTCTTTTTTTTTTAAATACATTTATTTATTTATTTTTGACTGCATTGGGTCTTCATTGCTGCACACGGGCTGTCTCTAGTTGCAGTGAGCTGGAGCTACTTTTCGTTGTGATGTGCGAGCTTCTCATTGCAGTGGCTTCTTTCGTTGTGGAGCACAGGCTCTAGACGTGCAGGTTTCATTAGTTGTGGCACGTGGGCTCAGTAGTTATGGCCCACGGGCTCTAGAGCGCAGGCTCGGTAGTTGTAGCGCACGGGCTTAGGTGCTCCGCGGCATGTGGGATCTTCCCGGACCAGGGCTTGAACCCGTATCCCCTGCATTGACAGGCAGATTCTTAACCACTGCGCCACCAGGGAAACCCTGGACTCTTTTTTAAAAATACCTCTTTTCGGCAGAAGGGGAGAGGCAGCACGTCGAAAGGAGGGCCTCTGGAGTGTGGAGTTCCGGAGTTTGGAGTTCTGCAGAAGGGGCTAACGGATACCTTTGCTGATGTCCAGGTCTCTGTAGTTGATTGCCCTAATTTGACTTAGGAGCCATTTACCTTTCCCGTAAGAGGTATCTGTGGGAAAACTAGAATTGCAGAAGTAGGAGGTGTGCCTTACTTATTGCTTCTTATAAATAAAAAAAAAATTATGATCTAAATAAAATCGCAGAAGAAATCCAGCTTCCTGGAGCTTTTGTTCTTGGAGGAGGAGCAGGCCCGTTTCCGACTCTTGGATTCAATTCTGAGTTTACGCCAGTTGCTCAAACGGAAAGTGAACACAAACCTCCTGTGAATGGAAGTTACTTTGCTCGTGTTAACTCTGCAGATGGAGGGTGCCTACTGGAGAAATACAGTGAGAAATACCATGATTTGGGGTTTGCATTACTGGCTAATCTTTTTGCCAGTGAAGGCCAACCTGGAAAGGTGATTTTGTTCTAAAAATGCAGTATTCTCCAAAAGTTCTCAGATAGCTAAAAATCTGAATGCTTACTGCGACCACTGTAGTTTTCTTAAGAAAATCCAAAGCTACCCAAGTCCCAAACCTCTTTAAGTAACCCAGTTATAAAAGATTCAGAAAATACTACAGGCAGAGTGAGAGTCTCATTGAAAACTAAGGTTAAGAATAATACTTTGGGCTTCCCTGGTGGCTCAGTGGTTAAGAATCCGCCTGCCAAGGCAGGGGTACATGGGTTTGAGCCCTGGTCTGAGAAGATCCCACATGCCGTGGAGCAACTAAACCCATGTGCCACAACTACTGAGGCCCACGCGCCTAGAGCCTGTGCTCCACAATGAGAGAAGCCACTGCAATGAGAAGCCCGCGCACTGCAGCAAAGAGTAGCCCCCGCTCGCTGCGACTAGAGGAAGCCCACATGCAGCAATGAAGACCCAATGCAAACAAAAATTAAAATAAAAAAGAATAATATTTAGTAAGCGAGAGCATTTTTCCAAGGAACTAAAAGGTCATTGAGGTGAAAGTCAAAAGAAGAACTGGAAAACTTAACTTCGTGACTTGTATGAGACAGACTCTTGAAAAACATTATGGAGATAAGCCTATAGGAATGGGAGGTACTTTCGTGATTCAGAAGGAAAAGTGAAGACTCACATTATGTGGGCAGAATTTTCTTCCTGCCCATTGAACTCTGATGCTCCGTCACATTGATAAACCAACAGAGACCCATTCATTTGGGTGAGATTAAATCAACAGATACTCGTTTGACTGATTAACTCATTAATTGATACTGACATAAAGCCTAATAGAAATGATCTCACTACTTAAGCACTGTTCTTTTTGGCCTTTGAAATGAAAGGTATGTAGACACTGTGCTCTGTATTACTTCACAGATCTATCTGAAAGGGATTATTGGGAACAAAGACACATGATGGAGATTTTTTCATTCTTTTTATTCTAAAACTAAGTCTTATGTTTATAATTAAATATAAACACGATTAAGAATCAAGTGATTATTAATAAACCTACCTAAGGAGACAAAAGACCTTTATGCAGAAAACTATAAGACACTGATGAAAGAAATTAAAGATGATACAAACAGAGAGATATACCATGTTCTTGGATTGGAACAATCAACATTGTGGAAATGACTATCATTGACAATAGCCAGGACATGGAAACAACCTAAGTGTCCATCGACAGATGAATGGATAAAGAAGATGTGGCACATATATACAATGGAATATTACTCAGCCATAAAAAGAAACAAAATTGAGTTATTTGTAGTGAGGTAGATGGACTCAGAGACTGTCATACAGAGTGAAGTCAGAAATAGAAAAACAAATACCATATGCTAACACATTTATATGGAATCTAAAAAAAATGGTTCTGAAGAACTTAGGGGCAGGACAGGAATAAAGACGCAAACGTAGATAATGGCCTTGAGGACATGGGGATGGGGAAAGGGTAAGTTGGGACGAAGTGAGAGTGGCATGGACATATATATATATATACGCCACCAGATATAAAATAGATAGCTAGTGGAAAGCAGCTGCATAGCACAGGGACATCAGTTCTGCGCTTTGTGTCCACCTAGAGGGCTGGGACAGGGAGGGTGGGAAGGAGACTCAAGGAGGAGGAGATATGGGGATAAATGTATATGTATAGCTGATTCACTTTGTTATAAAGCACAAACTAACACACCATTGTAAGGCAATTATACTCCAATAAAGATGTTAAAAAAAAAACCCAAACACCTCTTTTCTTCTTTCCCCCATCCCTCTCTCCCTCCTTCCTTCCTTATCGTTCTGACTTTCATTGCTCTGAAGTCTGCTCTGTCTGAATTTAAATATCCACTCCTGCTTTCTTTTTATTAAAAAGAATGGTCTATCTTTTTCCACCCTTTTATTTTTAATGCATCTGTGTCATTACATTTAAAGCAGGTTTCTTGTGGACAACATATAGTCAGGTCTTGTTTTCTTATCCACTCTGTAAGTCCATGTCTTTTAATTGGTGTATTTAGACCTTGATGTTTAAAGTGATTATTGGTATAGTTGGATTAGTATCTAGTGTAGTTGTTTCTATTCATTGTACTTGTTAATTTTTGTCTTCTCTTTTTCTGCCTTCTCTGGTTTTAATTGAGCATATTCTCTATGACTTCATTTTTCTCTCTTCTCTAGTATATCAATTATGCTTCTTTAAAAATATTTTTTTAATGGTTGCCTTAGAGTTTGCAATATACATTTATAGCTGATCCAAGTCCACTATCAACTAACACTATCTCACCTCATGGGTAGTGAAGATACCTTATAACAGAGTCTTCTCAATCCATTCCTCCTTCTGTTTCCTATAGTATTGTTGTTAATTTTGCTTATTCACAAGTTATAATAACCCAATGCATTTTGCTATTATAATTTTGAAGTTATCTATTAAGCAATTACAAGTAAGATTATCTATTATCTATTAATCAATTACAAGTAAGAAAATACAAGATTCAATTTTACCTTCGTTTATTCCGTTTCTAATGCTCTTTCTTTATGTAGATCTGAATTTTCCTTCTCTCTGAAGAACTTTTAAAAATATTTCTCGCAAGGCAGGTCTACTGGTGACAAATGCCCTCAGTTTACTTTCCCTTCAAATTTGAAGGATAATTTAACTGGATACAGAATTCTAGGTTGGCAGGCTTTTTCTTTCAACACTTTAAATATTTGACTCAAATCTCTTCTTGCTTGAATGGTTTCTGAAGAGATGTCTGATGTAATTCTCATCCTTGTCCCTCTGTAGGTAAGGTGGGTTCCCACCCACACCCACTGCCCTGGCTTCTTTCAAGATCTTCTCTTTGTCTTTGGTTTTCTTCAGTTTGATATGCTTAGGTGTAGATATTTTGGTATTTAACCTGCTTGGTGTTCTCTGTGCTTCCTGGTGTCTGTCATTAATTTTGGAAAATCTCAGCCATGTTATTATTCATATATTTCTTCTGTTCTTTTCTTTTTTCTTCTCCTTCTGTTATTCCCATTATGCTTAAGTTATGCCTTTTGTAATTGTCCCACATTTCTTGGATAGTCTATATTCTCTTCTGTGCTCTCTCTCTCTCTTTTTTTCTCTTTGCTTTTCGATTGGGAAAGTTCCTGTTGACACATCTTCAAGCTCACTGATTCTTTCCTCAGCCATGTCAAGTCTACTCATGAGCTCGTCAGAGGCATTCTTACTTTCTTTTGTAGTGTTTTTGACTTCCAATATTTCCTTTTGATTCTTTCTTAGAGTTTCCACCTTTTTGCTTTACTGTTCTTGTATATTGTCCACTTTTTCCATTAGAGCACTTAGCATATTAATCATAGTTATTTTAAGTTCCTGGCCTGATAATTCTGAAATCTCTGCCATTACTTAGTCTGGTTCTAATGCCTGCTTTGTCTTCTCAGACTGTGTTTTTTCTTGCCTTGTAGTATGCCTTGTAACTTTTTCTTGAAATCTGGACATGTTGTGTTGAGCAACAGGAGCTGAGGCAAAGAGGACTTAGTGTGAGGCACTATGACAATCTGGGGCTCAGAGCTGGGCTGTGTTTCATGTTTCTTGTAAACACAGGTAACAACAAAGGCTTCAAGTTCCTCTCATGTCCATGTTTTCATCATCTTGTTGTCTTTGGTTTTCCCTAGAAATTCTTTCTTAAATTGAGTCTGTGTCTCATGGCTCTCACTTGTAACCTCCTGTTATTATACTGGAGCTAGTATAGTGATGTCATAGTAAAGTAATGAGGAAAGGAGCTATTCTGTAATCTTACCATCAAATCTTCTCTGTGGGCCAGAGCCTCTGGGCTGTGACCTTCAAAAGAGTTTCTTCCTCTCCCCTAAAGTGAGATGGAAGGCCAGAGGGGGCTCCAGCTATCTAGTTGCCCTTGCCCTAGGTGATCAGGCTCTGGTAAAGTATTTTCCCTTGAGTGCAGGCCTTTGCTAAGGAGAATAGAAGGTTTGGGGCATATTTCAGAAGGGTTGATTCCCCCTCTCCCTGTTGGAAGCACAAGTGGGACTTCCGAAGGGAAAACTCATGAAAGTGTGGGACCCGTCTTGAAACGGGACACCCTGGAGTTTTTCATCTCATGCTAGCCCACACTCAACCTCCAGCAATTAGTCAATTGCTGTTAAGGAGTTCCTGCCCACTACTGGCTTTAGCAGCTTCTGGTCCCTGTAAGTTAGCACTCTGTATCTGCCTGTCTCTCCCAAGTTTCTGGAGAGGCAGTCTGCCCTGGGACCTCAATTCCTTGAAGGATCTAAGAAGAGATGTTGATTTTCAGTTTGTTCTGCTTTTTTCTTATTGTGAGGATGAGAATGATGAGTTCTAAGTTCTACATGTTGGAGCGGAAACTAGAAGTCCTCAAATACATTTTAAAATCAAGTTGTAATGTATTTTATTGTCAGTTACTTGAAACCTCTTGAAAAATTCAGATCAAAGGGACAAATTATTTCTTGTGTAAACAATCTGCATAATTGTCTCAATTACCCCTTCTGCACGTTGGGGGCATGTGACCTTAGGTCGGCCTCAGAACCCAGTCAGCACGTCCCCCAGTGCAGGTCGTGAGCGATGTGTGATGGGTTGGGTGCAGGACTGCAGGGAAGCTCATTCCAGGGGGCGGAGTGCACAGAGCCATGAGCAGGGCCTAGACCAGGGTGAGGCAAGTGAGACACTCAGGGTGCAAAATTTAAGGAGGCCTGACTCTCAGGCACCAACTTTGCACAGGACCAATCCTGAGAGTGACATCTCCCTAAATTTTAAACCTGAGTGCCTTGTTTGATCACCTGAGTCCCAGCCCTGGTTACCAGCACAAGCTGTGAGTCCAGACTGCCCAGCCTCATCCTTGTCTGCTGCCTGCTGGCTGAGTGACCTTGGGTGAGATTAGAACCTTTCTGTGTCTCAGTTTCCTCACTTGTAGAGTAGAGATAAGGCTAGTGCTTACTAGGGGGTAGTATAGACTAAATGTCTATAGCAAAATCCGTATGTTAGACTCCTAACCCCCAGTGTGACAGCATTCAGAGATGGGACATTCGGGAGGTGATTGGATCATGAGGGTGGAGCCCTCATGAATGGGGTTAGTGTCCTTATAAAAGAGACCCCAGAGAGCTCCCTCAGCTCTTCCATCATGAGAGAACTGAGTGAGAAGACAGCCATCTATGAACTAGGAAACCCTCATCAGACACCAAATCTGCCAGCACCCCGATCTTGGACTTCCAGTTTCCAGACCTGTGAGAAATTTCTATTGTCTGTAAGACATCCAGTCTGTGGTATTCTGTTATAGCAGCTCACACAGACTAAGATACTGGCAAATAGTAAGCCCTCAAAGATGTCACTTGTCTTTACTCTCCTCTCTTGACTCCTGTAGCCAAAGCTGCTGGTCTGCTGGGTTCCCTCAGCCGTTCTAAGTTCTCCTGCAGCTCGGCCAGCCCACGTCCCCATCCTCTGCCCCCTGTTCTCAGCCTAGTTGCCTGCTGGCTCTTTCTTGCACCCCAGAGCTCGTCCAGCCCATCTGCAGGGGTGGCCGGGAAAGGCCCCTGGCCGCCCTCAGCCATGAGTCTGAGTCAGTGGGTGAAGACCCCGGGTGCCTGGTCTCAGCAGGGCAATTCCGAGGTGCCGTTCACAATTCCTCGGAAGGAGTAGCTGCAGCTTTATCATCCCTCTTCTCTGACCCCTGCTTCCTGGTGTCACGACCCTCATTAACTACCCGCATCCATGCCTTGTCTCAGGGTCTGCTTCGGGGTGCAGCCAAATGGGGCGATTTGTCAAGGATGAGTCTCATCTCTGGAAAAGCCCTCTCTCTGGTTTCCCAGGACATCTGTCCAGTATACGTGTATGTGGTGAGGATCCATTCGTTCAATATCACGTCCTGTGCACCTCCTGGGTGCTAGGGCACCCATCAGGAATCGCAGGGTCAGATTCTTGGGGCCATCAGCTGTAGGACCCATAATGCCCCCTTTGTGGCCAACACTGATTAGAGCAGGTAGTGGTCAGTGAGGAAGGGAGTGAGCTCTGGACTCTGCCTGCCAGGGTCTGGACCTTGGCTCCAGGCCATGAAGCCATGTGATCCCGGACACGGCTAATACTGCTGAGTGTCAGATGCTCATCTGTGAAATGGGCAGAGCCCAGAGGACCTCGTAGGGCTGCAGTGAGCATGAGATGAGTTGATACCCAGGCATCTATGATGAGCTCGTAGTTCAGTGGGCATGTTACAGTTCAGTACCAAGTTTAACAAGCCCATTTCCCCCCATTATCTTCTGATTCATGAATGAGTTTTACGTCTATATAAAAACAAAATCACCTTCACACCCATCAAAACTGCTTTCCCTTTAGGAAAGAGGAAAGTGATTACAGACTTGTAGAACCCCCAAAAAGACCCAAAAAGACATTCCCTAATTTCCCATCCTGGCGACTCACTGCCGAGTCTGTCTTGTTGAAAGTTAATCAGAGTCGACGTTGTTGCCCCAAAGAAAATAAACTTCTCCTTAATGATGTGACAGAGATACAGAGGCAGGAAATTTTATCCAAAAACTCCAAAGGGTTGGAAGATTCTGACTTCCCCTTCATACCAAGCATCTGTAATTTTGACAGTTTGCTGATGAAAGAAAAAAAACAAAAAAAAACCACAAAACACATCTTCTTAGCAGTGAAGAAGCCTGTCTGGTGAGGGAGGTTTCAGGGGAAGAAAGTGGAAAATTTTCCTCCGACCCCTCCTTTCTCGGGTTGAATACTAGCCTACGCTGGTTTCCGTTCCCACCTCCTCTCTCTCCGCCTCTGTCCTGTCTGTCTATTCTCATCCCTCTCTCTCTCCACACTCATAATTCCTGATTCCTCAGCCATGTTTGCTCACCTTGAGACCCAACTGTCACCCCCTCCGCTGCCTTCTGAGACGTCCCCAAGTTCCTCCATCACTGGGTCTCTCTGCCGGGTGTAAGCTTGCAGACCCCACTGTGCACTCGTACTTAAAATGCTGCTAAGACCTGTCACAGCCCTGGGAGGACCAGCTTGTCTGCACCCAGAGAAGCCTCCTTCTGAATCTAAGGGTTTCCCTCCTCCAACGCAAACCTAGCCCCCGGAAGATTCTGGGTTGTTCTGACACCCTGGTGTGGAAGCCGTGAAGTGTTGGGTGTCAGGTTAATCCTGGCCACTGGCTTCCCTTTGTTCAGTCTGTTGAGCCCCCAGAGCCATTCCCATGACGAGCCAGAAATGAAAGCCACCCCACCCTACAGAAACCACGTGCCTGCTGTCCAGGGACGGTGCAGATGTTCACAAAGACCCATTGGTGGGTGGATTCAAATGCTGTTGTGGCCATCAGGCTGCCTGTGGATGTCTAGAAAGATTTTAGGGCTCATAGGAGTGGGAAGCTCCACATTGCCAAGCTGTGGTCCCTGCTCTTAAGCCCGGAGCCCTGACCGTATTATTCTTTGGGGACACTGAACCAGGTTCAAATGTTGTTGTTGTTTGCCTGGTAATAGTAAAAAGATCAGTATCTCAAACTATGTTCATTTATCACAGGACTCTTTCCATTTCCAGTAACAAAAGCCCAACTCAAACTGGCTTAAGAAAAAATGTTCAGAGATCTAGCCAGCTTCAGGAATGGCTAGATCCAGGGGCTCTAACAATGTCACAAGAAATGTCTCTCTCTCTCTCTCTCTCACCATCCTTTGACTATGCTTTTGTCCGTGTAAGTTCTGTCCCAAGCAGGGCCTTCCCCTGCATTGGCTTCCCAGAGCTCCCAGCTTACGTTCCTGCAGCTTTACATCCCCTGGTGAGAGACTGCATCACTCTCCCAACTTCTGTGGCTGCCTCTCATTGGCTGAGCTGGATCCACATGCACATCCTTGAACCAATGACTGTAGTCAGGAAGATGACAAGAATGAAAAGCCCTGATTGGCTAGGCCCGGGTCATGTGTCTTCCCCAGGAATTAAGGGTGAGGTCAGCCCCACCCCATCCTGTACATGGAACAGGAGTGGGGAGAAGTCCCCACAGGTAAGCCAGGTGCTGTTGGTAAACAGACTGGGAGTGGATGCGGGGCAGCAGACACAACACACATGGCACGTGTTGACGCATGGGAGTGTTGGGTTAGCCTGGAATTGTGCCCTGGTGCTGCCGTCAGTCCCACACGGGATTCCTTTACATCTTCTGAAGACCCAGAACCCAGCCTTGATTGGGAGCGAGGATTTAGGGGTCAGACAGAACTGATTTCATATCCCAACCCAGCCATTTACCAGCAGTGTAGACACTTGCACAAGCTCCCTGACCCCCCTAAGCCTCGGCGATATTAACCAGCACTGGCTTCACGGATCTGCCACCTGGGCAGGCGCCCAGGGCCCCGTGTTCTAAAGGGTCCTGAGCTCAGTTTAATGCTTTGCTGTCACCACCTTGAAATCCTTTTTTCTTTTAATTTTTATTTATTTATTTCTGGCTGCGTTGGGTCTTCGTTGCTGCGCGCGGGCTTTCTCTAGTTGCGGCGAGCAGGGGCTACTCTTCATTGCCGTGCGCGGGCTTCTCATTGCGGTGGCTTCTCTTGTTGCAGAGCACTGGCTCAGGCACGTGGGCTTCAGTAGTTGTGGCTTGCGGGCTCAGTACTTGTGGCACACGAGCTTAGTTGCTCTGCGGCATGTGGGATCTTCCCGGACCAGGGCTCGAACCTGTGTCCCCTGAATTGGCAGGCTGATTCTTAACCCCTGTGCCACCAGGGAAGCCCCACCTTGAAATTCTTAACAATTTTTGAACAGAAGGTCCTGCATATTCAGTTTGCACTGGGCCTTGGAAATGCTGCCGCGGATTCTGACAAGTCAGCTAAAGGGTTGGGAGGTGGCACTCGCTTGGGCAATCCTGTATCTGTAGCCGGGAGACACAGCGCGGTGGTCTTCAGGGCTGGCATCTCAGAGCCCTCCGCTTGTGTTTCCATTTTCTGCCCCATTCTCACCTCCCTTTGTCTCGCCCGGCTCTTGTTCTTCATTCAGTCTCCCCGCGCACTTTGCACGCCCACGCTGCTTTGTTCTGAGTGCCCACCTGACAATCCCTGCCTGTCCTGGGGCTTTGCTGCCCACAGAGCACCCACAAGGGCCCACACAGAAAGTGGACCAGGTGAGCCTATCATGCCTCTGGCCCCTGTCAGCACCCACGGGGCACAGGAGCCAGTGGATAAACGCCTCCCCCGCCATCCCTGTTCCGGGGGCTCTGAGCCCCTGAGCGGTGCCAGCGCAGCCAGGGCCCCTGAGCCTCTTCCTCCCTCCCTTCCCACCTGCCTCCCACCTGCACTCCGGCTCCCCAGACCACTTCTCAGATGAGCTACCTGCCCTCAGGCCTTTGCTTTGCTGCTGGGGGCAGAGGGGGCCACATTTCCCCCCGACCTAGGTCATTACAGGCCACTCTGAAGACAGTGCTAAGTGACATTACTGTACCGACCCCCTTCGCCCTCTCCTTAAAATGCAACGGTGCTGGGAACCCTGCATCAGGAACTGCTTGGGCGGAAGGGACGTGGGACCTGGAGGATCCCCACTCAGGTGGCCCCCCCAGGGAGGGCCGGAAAGCCCAGGGGTCTCTGGGATTTGCGAATGCACAGCCCCGCCCTCCCCGTGTGGCTCAGCGTCTTGGGAGGATGAGTTGTGAGGACCGTTCCCTGAAATCCCGGCTTAGACGGCCTTGGGGGTCCAGCGTCAGAGCCTTCGCTGGGGCAGCCTCTGGGCTCCTTGAGAGTCCGAGGCTGAAATCAGTCCACACCAACCAAACACTCAGCTGGGGGCCTGGGGGCCCAGATGAGGATAAAGGGCTCAGGGCAGTGAGGGGGCTTCAGGGCCCCCCGGGCGGCCTCCCTGCTGGGCCAGGGCTGTCCCCACTCAACACCGACGCCCCAGCTTCCAGGTCAGCAGAGTGAGAGTTTAGGAATGGAGACCTAGAGGCTGGGGACCCAGTCTCCTCCAAGCTGGGAATACCGGCCAGAAACTGCTCTTCCCTGGGGGCCACGGTGGGAATAAAGGAGACAACGTCTGAAAAGCACTTATGCCATAAGCTCTCAGTTAAAACCGACGATGAGGATGGAGACTGGTCTTTCCATTTTATTCCCCACAGTGACTTGGGTCCTCAGGGCCTGCCTTTCCCATGATCCCCCAAACCCGCAAAGAAGCCTGAGCCCCTAGGAGGCCCCCAGCAGTGGTCTCCTGTTTGCCCCACAGAATAGGTACTTTCTGGGGCCCAGAACCCAGATCCTGTGCCCCAGACAAGAACTGAAGGTCACCCCACTGCCTGCTCCTGACTGATCCACAGTTTTATCTAATTTCTCGGCTTCAGGTACAGCCAAACGAGGTGCTACGTCTGAGGGCAGCGGGCAGGGCCCAGCGGGCTGGGGGATCCATCCAGCAACAGAGAAGCTGGCAGTGTCGCCGTCCAGAACAGCCTAGTGGCAGGACGTTGGCAATTTTCATCCTCAAGGCTGTGACACAGTGTCTGTGAGCCCTACAGGGTGCAGCCCTGCTGAGAAGCCCCCCTTCCTAATGTGTCCCTGCAGCCCACCTGCCCACCCCTCTCTACCCACCACCCCACCTCCCCTCTTGGGCTCAGGCTGGAGTTTGAGGTGAGTGATTTTCCCTGAGACAAGCCTTCTGACGCAGATCGATGTTTACTTCCCTGTTTGCTTTGCCTTGGGTTGGGTTAAGGAATGTTATAAAATGACTGTTTATGCCCTAAACGAAACCTGAGTGACAATTCCTCTTTCCCATAAATACTTCTGAATATTTCCAAAGTCGGTTCCAGACCTCCAGGGGCATGTGGGTGCAGAACTGTGTGGTCACAGGCCTCAAGGGAACTTCTTTGACCTCAGGAGACCTCAGTGTACACATGCTGTGAAATGGGGCTGGGACATGCCTTCTCTATGGGGTTGCTGGGAAGCATGATGGATTCATGCTAAGGATGCCTCTTTGGACAAAGCTGCTGGTAACTTCTCTAGGGGTTTGTGGAGGGTGGAGGTAGAAGGAGACGGTCCATGTCTGCCTGAGTTGCCTCCATTCAAGGATGGCCCCTCGGGGGGATGCCGCTCTGGGTCTGCACGTTCTGGAATCCAGCAAGCTCGGCTGACAGTGGCCCTGCTGAGGGCTGGTCATGAGACCAGGGCAAGGTCCTCTGGTCTAGGCCCACCAGCTTGCCTGGTTTTCAGTGTTAGCCCCGGAAATCTCACATCCTAGGCAACATCTCAGTCCCGGGCAAATCGGGACAGTTGGTCACGGGGCCTTGGCTTGCTCGTGAGCAGAGTGGGGATAATGACAGGGCTGTTGTAAGGCCTAAATGAGATCACGCACGTGAAATGCATATGGTCAGAGAGAGCTGTCACAGTCACCAAACAATGCAGGAGGAATCGGGGCGACGGCAGCTGGGGTGGCAACGGGAGGACGGCCTCAGCTCTCTCTGCCCGTCCCCCCCGGCCGCACTCGCAGCTAGCGTTAGCTGTGTGCCTGCTGCACGCCCAGCGCAGGGCTCGGCGCTCTCCACGGAGCGCTTTCTGCTCTGCACGACAGCACTCCCACTTTAGAGACGAGAAACCAGAGGCCCCCAGAGCTGAAGCGACTTGCCCACAGCGAGTCCGCCAGAGCTGCTCACCCAGGTTTGTCTGACTTCAAAGCTCTCACTGTTCCCAAGCTTGTGCATTGCCTCCAGGAGGGAAAGAAACTTCCAGAACCGAAGTCAGAGATGAAACCCTGGAGGGCATACACCCTCATGGACCCTGGAACCACGTTGGCCCCAGTGGAAACATTCGGTGGGTCAAGGCCACGGGTCTCGGTTTCTTCCCCGCACTTACACACCGAGTGGGCCGTGTTCTGTGACCTGTGGGCATGGCTGGGGCTGAGTGAGGCTCACTACTTACCCGACCTCTGATTTTCCCTCTGTCTGCGCCCATACCGGCCTCTGTACCAGCCTTGGCTCAGAGTTTGAAACCCAACTCCTGGCACAGATTCGGTTTCCTTTGCCCTGCTCTGATGTCTGTGGTCCTGGCCAGCTCTGCCCGGGCTCCCAGGGCTGTCACTTCTGAGACTGTCCATCCCTCCCTAACACCCTCCTCCCCACTCCCGACTCCAACATAGTCCGAGAGATGAGGGCTGGGTGGGTCTCAGTGCAAAGGGGTAAAGTGACGTTTCTTTAGTTTCCCAGAAATAGTCCTAAACTATTTTTTATTCAACTCATCAGCTCATGTCAAGTCATCTCAAGCCACGTCAACTCAGGTTAAGTCCGTTAAAATCAACTTGGATCCGATCAGACCAAGTCAGCCCACTGGTCCCCACCCCTTTCCATCCCACTCAGATATTTATTGGGGATGCTCACGTGACAGGCCCGAGGAGACTCTGGGAGGGTTGTCAAGGCCAGGAAGATGGTCTAGCGGACAGCAGTGGTGCAAAGTGCTTCATCCATAAGTGGGCAGTTTAGGAAAAAAGAGACCAGGAACACAGCCTCTGGACTTAGACAGTTAGGTTCCAATCTTTGCTCAGAAATTTAACGACCACGTAACCTGAGAAAAGGGCCCCAGCCAGGCTGAGTCTCACCTCCTCCCCTTCTCTATAAAATGGGAGTAGTGATGGCACCTTTGGTGGGAGTCCAAGTAAGGATGAGACGAAAGGTTTCAGAGCGGCACCTGGCCGGCGGCAGCGTTGGGCCCGTGGGAGCCATCACTGTGTTTGTTACTACTGGGATGATTACTCCTCCAACTCCTCTGGGCAGCCCTGTGCCAGGCAGGATGACTCGAGAGATGTGCAGAGAAGCCCTGTCTTCTTGGATCTGGAACTGGTTCCCTCTGCCAATCCCATGTTGACAACAGATATCGTCAAGTGCGCTCCCTGGCTGACCATAAGCTCTTTGAGGGCAGGAATCTTTGCTCAGACTTGTGGGGTAGCAGACCTCCAGGACCACACCAAGTCCCTTCACTCTGGCATGCTCAGAGTAACTCCCAGGGGGTGGCAAGGATCCTTGGAAGGTGTTTTGAGCCCAATACAAGGGAAGAATTTCCAAGTGGAACATCTGAACGATGGAGGACCTGCCTCAGTTTCCTAGAACTGGGAGTGCTCAAGCAGATCAAATCACTGAATCAATGGTGGCCCAGAGCCTTCTGTCCAACCCACGGTCCGTGGTGGGCAATCCAGAACCCCGGCAGACTGAGTGTCTCCCCGGCACTGACCCCTGTTCAGTGTCGGGACGTTTCTCTCCTCCCTGAACCTGAGATGCCCCCTCGAAATGCTTCACAGGGATGCTTCATGAGCTGATGGGGAGAGGTGTGTGGAGTGAAGACAGATGGGGTCTGCGTCCTTGTTTGGCCATGTGTCACTTAACCCCTAGAGCCTGGGCGTCCTCATTTTTTCTTTTTTATTATTATTTTTTTTTGCCGTACACGGGCCTCTCACTGTTGTGGCCTCCCCCGTTGCGGAGCACAGGCTCCGGATGCGCAGGCTCAGCGGCCACGGCTCACGGGTCCAGCCGCTCCGCGGCATGTGGGATCTTCCCGGACCGGGGCACGAACCCGTGTCCCCTGCATCGGCAGGCGGACTCTCAACCACTGCGCCACCAGGGAAGCCCCGGGCGTCCTCATCTTAACTGAGTACTAACCTTATAGGGCTGGTGTATCAGTGCCCTGTGGATGCCGTAGCAAGTTACCACAAACTAAATGGCCTGAAACAACAGAAAGGTATTTGCTCACAGCTCTGGGGGCCAGAAGTTCAAAGTCAAGGTGTCAGCAGGGCCACACTCTTCTGAAGGCTCTAGGGGAGATTACGTCCTGGCCTCTTTCAGCTTCTGGTGGTTTCTGGCTTCCTTGGCTTATGGCCACATACCTCCAATCTCTGCTTTCGTTTTCACCTGCTCTTCTCTGTGTGTCTCTAGTCAATGGATTTAAGTTTCAACTGGATAATCCAGGATGATCTCCTCTCGAGATCCTTAAGTCCATCTGCAAACACCTCTTTTCCAAATAAGGCCACATTTACAGGTTCCAGGGAACAGGACGTGGACATATCTTTCTGGGAGCCACCCTTTGATTCACTCCAATTCGTCTGAGAATTACACGAGACCGAGCGCAGAAACCCAGGAGTCAGGGGCTTGCATTCAAATCCTGGATTCATTGCTCTACTGTGTGACTTTCCAGAGTCACTAAACCTCTCTGCCCTAATTTTTCAGCTGTAAAATCCCAATGCTATTGGGATTCCAACAGAATCTATTTTAAGGGGTTGTTTTTGATAATTAAATGAGTTCATACACGTCTAGGGCTTAGTATAGTCTTGGCCATAAACATCAAACGGCCACTAAATGGAGGCCAACGTCGTTGTTTTTAAAATAAGTCTGGTATTGTATGTGCTGAGCCTCTGGCCCTCTCTTACCTAATCCCTTCTCTCCTCTTCCCTGCGATGGGCCCCCTTCTGTCTGAGCTGCCACGGAGCCCCCTCTGCACCTTCCTGCGGACACCTGCTTGCCCACGCGTTCCTGGACCCGTTTCCCCTGCAAGCCTCTCATGGGGGAGCCTTCTATCAATTAAAAATATTGTCACCACCCCCTTCCCACCGCCTTTGGGGCAGAACATTCAGATACAGTTTCTGCAAAGCCACTTTATAAAATGAGAGTAGCTGAATGCTCTCGGGTGTAGGAGTAATTATAATTCCCAAGTTTCTCTGAACATTTTTCTAACTGGATCTTTTTGTGTCATCTCAGAATAGACACGCTTGTGGGCTTTCCTGGGCTCAAAATAGTTGTGAGATAGGAGTTGAAATCGACATCTGAGTTTGAATTATAACAACTTGGGTACAACTTTCGATTGGATGAATTTCACCAGCCAAATGTGGCTCCTTCTGCAAATACAGCTTCCTTCTATGGAAGAACAGAATTCCTGCGCTAGGGCTGTGCCTCACTGCAAGTGGCCCTTCAGCAGCGTGGTGGCCCCGGCCAGTGAGTGGGAACATCCACTCCCCGCAAGGCCTCTGATGGAGGCAGAGCAGCCAGGCTTAGGGGGTCTGGAGCACCGACAGATCTACGTCTGCCTGAATGGGGGCCTCCGTGCCGTCTGGGCTGATGCTGTGGTCCACGTCCCTGGAGCACAGGGCTCAGGGCCTCGGCTCTGAGGCCGTCAGATGGGGTTGGAATCTTACATCCTCCACTTATGATCACTGTGATTTTGGGCAGCTTACTCTATTTCCCGTGCCTCAGTTTCCCCTTCTGTCGAGTGGGGATGACCCTCCCTAGTTATCTCCCTGGGGCATTGTCAAGGCTCAGTGAGCCGATACGTGGAAGGGTCTTAGAACAGTGACCAGTGACTGTCACGGGGTCAGTGTTGCTGGCTTTGACTGCTTGACACACGGTGGGTGCACAGCGAAGACATGAGGACCCAAACCGAGTTAGAAGTCACTGGTCCTCCTACTTCACAGGTCAAGGTACCTCAAAAGACACTCAGGGGTCTCGAACAGGGTAGGTTCCCCTGGAGGCTGGCAGGAACGCATGAAGGGCCGTGGGGTGGAGACAGCACCGGTGCGGGGCCAGCTGCAGATACGCGAGGGAAAGCAGACACATTCCATCCTGGACTCTGCAGTCCTCTTCTTCAATGTGACAAAAATGCACTTGAAAGGCTTAAAAAGAAAAGCTGTCCCTCGCCCCCTGCCGCTGCCTGGGGTGAATTCATGCTACATGCAGGAAACCTAGGCACGGATTACCTTGGGGGACCTGCATCTCTGGCAGTGTCCTGGGGCAAGCCCTACCCATGGAATGGAGAGATAATGCACTCTGACTTCATCTTTTAAAACAATATTTTATTGATTTCACTGAAGCTGTCTAGTCAGTGGATCCCCTCCCTCGCTCCCTGAGCCATGAGCAGAGAGGGGGCGGGGGGGGAGGCCTGTCTGATGTGATTAACCCTTTCAGAGTGTGACTGAGAGGGGCTCTTGGAGGGCGGGTGGGATGGCAGCCCCAGGTCGGGTCTACACTGCCTGATCCCGGTGCGGGTCACCTAGTGGGTCCCCCTGGTGGGCAAGGCTGAGGGTGTCTGCACTTTCTGAGGGTCTGTGTTGCCCCAGTCAAAGCAAAAAGCAGTACTACTTCACATCCAGAGAGCTCTTCAACCACAGAGCCCTTTTCCCTCAGAGGAGAGGCTAGGAAACGGGAGAGGTCGAGGCACCAGCCCGGGCGGCACGTCCCCTGAGTCGCTGCTCCAGCCTCTTCTCAGCTGGTGATTACTTTATCTGAAGAAGATAAGACCTGTGCATTTGCTTACGGCATCCCTGTGTGGAGTCTGACCAAGCCTGCGGCTCTGGGGCGAGCAGACTCGTTACAACTGCATCCCACTCCTCTGAGTTCAGGCGATGCAGGAATAAATATGGAATTTTTTCCTTTAAAAAAGAGATAACATTCCTTCCCTGCTGCTAGGGTAAAAATTGCTCTTTTAAAGTCCCAGCATTCTCTGCTTCGCTGCCCTGTTGTCATTCTGCTTCGTGCTCAGAACAGCATCCAAGGGCAGGGCCATCTTTTTTTCCAGCCTCTCTGAGCACTTGGCGAAATGTGATCGGTCTTTAAACGGCAAACCACAAGCAGGAAGAGCCACCCAGGGTGGAAGCTCCTTTGAGACCCGGGCCTTCACTGTTCCAAGCCAAATCCTATGACACGCTGTATTGAACCACAAGCGTGTGCTACTAAACGTCACATTTCCCCCCCTCTAATGCTCTTTTTTTTTCCTTTCTGGATCTAAGGTGCAGAGGTTTGAATACATCTAACTTCTGAGCTCAAAACTCTCCATCTTCCCGGGTCCCTGGAAAGCCTCCACGTCGCTTCGTATATTCTCTTACTTCCCCTCCCCTTGCCTCCATCCCCGCTTTGGTTTCCCGTCTCCCGCCTCTCCACGCAGCCCACACCCTGGATCGGATGTGTATCCTCTAATGGTACCTGTCTTTCTGACGAGAAAAAGCCCGAGAACACGTGATTACCCGAACTCATGCCCTGCTGGCTTCCTTGTCTCCCTGCCCCCTGCCCCCCTCAAAAGCTCTGTTTTTATTACCAAAATTCCTGCTGCCATCTTTGGGACCCCAGGGAGTGGGAAGCTTTGAGGCCAGAGGATTGAGTTGTGGTCGCAGATGTTTCTTGTCTCCCACATCTGGGTCTTTCTCTTCGCACAGAACAATTTTAAGATGTTACTGTCCTAAAGTCCCAACAAGATTGGCCAACCGCCGCTGCCAGCTCCGCATCAGTTCCATCACTTGGAGTGGGCTAAGAAGACGCCCGCTTAATTACCTCTGGGGTGAGCCAAGAAGAGGGGCTGGAGAGTATTTTAATAATCGGGACACAGCTTTCAAATCAAAGCGATTATCCTAGCCGGGATCAACCCAGGTCTCTCACAAACACTCGGCCAAAATGAGTTTTCAAGGAGAAGTTCTGTCTTAAATTATTTTTATGGATCGTTCTAGTTTTAAGTGAATATTTAGGCTACAGTTCACAAAAGCCTCCCTCTTTGGTGGGGAAAAGAAAACTGGCTTTCATGTTACAGTTTTTGTCTTTGTCAGCATTTCTAATGGCAAGAATGACAAACTCTGCTTGGGAAACGCCAGTGCTGACAGCTGTGTTTTATTATTGAATATTTCTGGTGGCGAGGTTGGCGGCCGCTCTGTTTATATTGTCCGTAAGATTTCATGCAAGACTCTGCGAGGTCCTGGGCTTCAACCGAAGTGTCTGATCCACTGGATAATTCATTCCATCCCCTCCATTCCTGGTCTCTTTCTTTCAATTTTTTCCAAGGGCAAATTGAGCACTTCCAGAAAATGGAGTCTGACGGAGGGATGCTGCAGACCCCAGGCCCCAGCACGGCTGAGGTCTCCTCCTTGTCCCAGGAATGCGCAAGGCGACCTACAAGTGCTGCTTTGCTGCTTCTCCACTGGTTCCCAGGTCAAGCAAGTCAGCTCTGGAATTCTGCCTTGACATAGGTTTTTTTTTTTACATCTTTACTGGAGTATAATTGCTTTACAATGGTGTGTTAGTTTCTGCTTCATTGCAAAGTGAATCGGTTATACATATACATATGTTCCCATATCTCTTCCCTCTTGCATCTCCCTCCCACCCTCCCTATCCCACCCCTCAGAGCACAGGGAGATCAGCTCCGTGCTTTGTGACATAGGCTTTTTAGCAAAGCACTTCCTGCCCTCAGCCCATCAGATCCTGCTGAGATTTTGGGAAGCTCTCTGCTCAGCGACAGAGGGGAGCTGCATTTTACCTTTCAAAAACTTTCTGTCTTACTGAAAGCCAGCCAGCCTGTCTTGGAGCGTTACATCTGGCTTTGGAGGTATAAATGGGGTCTCGGCTTTGTCTCTTGCCCGTTTTTCTTCATAAATATGAAAAAAAAAAAAACCCCACAAGAGTAGACACCTGGCTAACTTGGGTCATTTGTTTTTTCATTTGTTTTGTCAACAGAATTTTGCCATCGGCTTCTGGGTGGGTGTAGAACTGGAGTCCAGATATCAGCTGCGATCCCCCTGCCCCCTAAGAAAAGACGGTTTCCAGCTCCCCTCCTTGCACACCCAGTGTAAGTCCAAACTCTCTGCTCGATGTCTGCAAATTTGGGGAAGGGGCGTCAGTTTGTCACGGTCCCCTCTGGTCTGTCCCCATAATGAATTATGGGTCCTCCCATTATCTTGGTCTCCATCCTTCATGGTGCTGATTCATGTGAGGGATTCAGCCTTTCCTGTATTTCCACCGAAAGCTGTCACTCTCATAAGACGTGCACATGCGTGGAAGATTTTCCTGGGGGTTAGAGACACTGGGAAGATTCACATCCTAAAGGAACGGACAACAATCAATTACCATTTATTTTTCCTGAACATTTCTCAGCCATGTCTGCAACATGGGTTGCCATGTTGTCTATTCCTTTTATGTTTATTCAGCTCCTACTATGTGCCCAGGAGACCACCATCCCTGCCCTCAGCATCTACTGGATTGGGGATGTGCAGGGGATATGGGGTGGGCGTTTAGAAGTGGGGAGCTCTGTAAAGGACCTCACCCCATACGGGGGCATGAATCGGCCAACTCTGAGCCAGCCCTGAGAAGCGGATGGTCAAGGGTCAGGCTGAGGCCCGCAGGATAGACAGGGGAGGGGAGGTGTGCTCCTTGGGATGAGGGTGAGTATTCTAGCTGCTCTCAAGGTCCCTGGAAGCGGGTGGGTTTACTGTGCAGACTCAAGGGTGGGAAACGTCAGGAGGAGCTCTAGGAGGGAGGCCGGCGTCTGCCCTGGGGTTTCCCGGGGATCCAGGGCCCTGGGCTGGGCGGCTGAAGGGCATGACCCCAGGGCTCTACCCTCGGGGGACCCTCCCACCTGCCCCCAGGTCCTCCCTTCCCCCACGTCCCCCGCACACTCCCCTCGGGCTCCTGCGGCCACAGGGAGTCTGTGCACACATAGCCTATCACGGCGGCCCCGACGCACGCACCGCTTCTCCACGTCTGCCGAGGTCATGGGCTATTGGCGCCTGTGGACCAGGCACTTTGGGCTCAGACGTCTGTCCTCATCTAACAGCTGGAGTTGGGTCAGGTAAGGAGTTGCGGGCTGACACGTTCCGTGTGGGGGGGAGCGTTTCTCGCACCCTCTCGGGCTCTTGGTGGGCAGCCCCTCTGCCCCGTCCTCCCAGCTGGCCTCAGAGACAAGCCCACGGGGGGCTTCCATTTCAAGGGTCCGACTCTCACTCCCACGGGGAAACGGACGGGTGGTCACAGAGTCCGTGCAGCCTGGACGGGACTGCTGTTTGGGGGCCCGAGACGTCCCCTCAGCCCTGCACTGCGTGTGGTTCCGGGCCCGCTCTCTGGAGTCACTTTTCTTCCTGGAGCTGGAGCCCCCGGGTCCCCCCACTTCTGAGAAGCGGCTGCAAGAGGCCCCAGGGTTGCTGCGCGTGCCCACACGTGGGCCTCGTTGGATGGTATTTGGAGACCAAGCAGGTCGCCGGCTTCCACCCCGCCCTCCTCTCAACCTGGATCCTCCCCAACTGAAGAAACGTCGCCTGCCTACTGACAGTTGACACCGAATGAATCCCAGAGCAGGAGGGGGGGGGCGTCTAACCTCTGGAGATGTCTAAACCCCCCTGTGCAGGCACTGTCCCGCCCATGAAATGGGAACAGTACAGGCACTGAGCCCTGTGAGGACAGGATAGGATCGTCCCACGGGGAGGCACTGCCACTGTGACTTCTCCTTACAAACGGGAACAGCGGCTGTGCTGGATCTGGTGACCAGATTGAGGCCCGGGCTGGGAGGGTCCCTGCCGGACTCCCCCCGAACGCAGCGCCCGTTCCTCTACCCCCGACTCCCCACCCTCCGCCCACAAGCAGGACCTAGAACTAACCGGCCCCCAAAACACCTCTGTGGGAGGCACTGTCTGTGCTCCGTGCTCTGTACCCTCCTGGTCCTTGCAGACACAGGCGCTGTCGTCACCCCATTGTTCAGGTGGGAAACTGAGACCCCGACACGGGTAACTTGCCCAAGGTCCACAACTGGCAAGTGGCAGAGCCCGGATTAGGTTTCCTGCCCTTCCCGCCGCATCAGACTGTGACATAGCTGAGTGGTCCAGGCGGTGTAGACGCTATGCCCTCCCGCACCCCTCCTCCCAAAGCCCACACAGGATCAATTTCCACAAGAAATTCTCTTGATCGCAAAGGACGATCAATCAAGATTAACAGCTCGAATCGCCTGGAGGCCCCTTTGGTTCCAGATGCTTTTTGCTAATTCCAGATGGTTGTTTTGTTGGTGGTAAACTAGCGCCTTCGTGCTCTTGGATTCGGTTTGCCCGAGTGTGATTTCTTTCCAGCCCCAGTCCTGAGGCTCTCGTCCTGGAATCCAGGTCACAGAGGCACAGGCTACCAGATGTTTTGTAGCCCTCTTATGGTGTTAAGAGGCATTATTCAAGCTTGAAAATAAAAGGAAAATATTGCTGCGTGTTCTTTCAGAATCGTACTAGAACGATATCTAACACACCTGAATAAAACTGATCTGATTTTCTGATCTGTGACTATCGATTGGAGCCCAGACTGATAGTAAAGTGAAATGTTAGCTTGTAGAGATTAATAAGTTGCAATGACTGTCCAGAAGAGATGGAAATGATTAATGGCTAATAGAAAAGAGTATCTCAGAGTTTACAAATTTTTTTTGCCTTGTAGGACACAAGACATTAACCGGTTTTGTATCTCGCTGGTATCCAGCTCTCACATCCTCTTGAATCGACTTTGCCATCCTATTTCACTCACTAACAAACATAATACTTGTGTCATCTACTCGCTGTGTGCTTGTATGAGAGTTATGTTTTTAATTTTTTTGAATATTACACTTTTACATTAGTCCCCTTTCTCTAGTCTCTCTGGCAGTAAACTTATTTTATACCCCTCAGGTTATTCCAAATGAGAAGCGCAAACTTAAAACATGTGACTATCATTGCGTAAACGTCTCTTGATTTTATATCCTTTTTAATCCTTCATTTTTTTTCAGAACCCGAACTGTGGCTTTGAATGTGACCCAAATAACTTCTATGCTCCACCAGGCTCAGCCTCTGCTAGTCAGAGAAACACAGCTAAATAGTCAAGAGGAAACAAAATGTAATTCCAATTCTCACTTTCATTTTCAAAGGATATTGAGGGGATGCAAATCACAACCCACAGGACACTTCTGAAAAATGCCTTTTGCCTCCACCCCAATTCTCTCACACTCAGCAAACTACTTCCAAGCCCCTTGTTCAGCACTGCCTCAGTGTTCACTTACTGCCCTAATTCTCCTGAGCACACTCCTCAATGGCTTATGCTAGGAATGCTTTTGATTGCAAGCCCTAGAAAACGCAATAGACCTTATGGTTTAAATCATAAGAAGATTGTTTGTTCCCTTAATCAGGTGCCCAGAAATACTGGGTCACAAGGCAGGCTCAGAATATTCAACAGTATCATCAAGGATCCGGTGTCCATTCTGACACCCAGTGAAATCGTGTCCTCATGCTTGTTGCCTCGTGGTCACAAGACGGCTACCACAACTCCGAACATCACGCCCTCCTATGCAGCAACCTCAGCAGGAAGAATAGAGTAGGAACCAAGGACTTTCTCCCCAGATGATCCTGTCTTTTTATCCAGAAAGAAAATCCTTCCCAGATGTAATCCAGCAGACATTTTCCTTTCTTCTCACTGTCTAAAACTGGGTCACAGGGCCACTCCTAGTTATAAGGGAGGCTTAGAAAGCAAGCATTTGACAAAGTAGAAAGGAATCATCATGGCTGGCTTAGACCAGTCACCACCATTCCCTGGGGCTGGGAACAGCACAAGCCCATGCAGGTGGGGTTCTGTTAGCCTTGGAGGCAGGAGGGGAAGCAGTTCACACTGCCGGTCACACTCTTAAAGTTGGGGAAGCAACCATAAGACAATACGTGAAACACTAACTACAGCCCCTCACAGGGCACGTCCTTCGGGAAGAACTGCCATCCTTGGCACGCAGCTTTCTCACCTGCTGAACCTGTGGTGCCTTGCAGCAGCTCAGCTCAGCTCTGCAGCCCCAGAAGGTCCTCAGCAAGTCAGACATCAGAGGTGGGACCCTTTCAGATGCATCACCTCTGGCCACCCAGGAGCTAGGACGGGTCTCTATAGCACCAAGCAGCCACCACACCTGCAGCCCTCACTCTGCACAGCCTCAGTTCAAGCAGCACATGTTGCTGTATTTCTAACAAATGGCACAGTGCGCACCATTGTTTTCTGTCTTATGCATGAGGGATAAAGAAGGTCAGAGGAGTTAAGTGACATTGTCAAGGGCAGCTAGTAAGTGGCTGAGCTGAGATTTGGCCCAGCTCTGTGACTTCAAGTCTGTTGTTGTTTTAAACACTTAATACCCTATTCCTTCTCTTAGCAGAGGAGGGGATGGAGAGAAAGTGGACCCCTGGGGCTACAGGTGATGGACCAGGCTTTGATGCCCAGACCCTTCCAGAACCTTGGCCCATGGCATCTGGGGCCCATGTCTTACACCCTCTTTCTCTTGTAGAGATTGCCGAGGCCCCAGCTCATCTCTTTCCTCACAGGCTCTCACTCACGCCTCCTGCTTTTTGAAGGTCCTGGAATCCATTCCATCACCACCTAATTCAGAGTTCCGAGGCATGTGACCAGCCAGGTCATCAGAGTTGGAATGATCCTAGGAGTTGCCCTTATCTTCCAGGGCTAGCAGTGATGGAGGGGTGGGATGAATGATAGGGTTTCAACATTAGGAAGGAAAGAAAATGTCGAGATCACTCTGGGGCCCACTTAGACTGAGTTCTGATGGCCTTTAAGGGACTGAATTTTGAGGCAATCCCATCACTGTTGGGCTGGGCAAAATGCACTGGGGACCTGGCTGGGCTCTGGCTCTGCCTGGAGCAGAGAGGCTGCCCTGGCCAGGCTGCATTTCCTCCCGCTCCAGCTGCCTAGGAAAGGGGGCTGTGTGCTGATGAAGACAGCAACTTTGGAGATCTGGGTTCGAGGCCCTGTCCCCCACTCACGGACTATGTGACCTTGGGCAACTCAGTCCAGCTCTCCAAGCTCATTGCTTCCCCCATGAAGCAGGCAATGGCAGTAGTACATCTCACTGGGAAGCTGCACATTTGAAGGTACCCATACAAGAAAAGCCCCCTGTCCTGCTGGGCATGCAATTCAGAAACTGACCACCATGACAACTGTGCCTAAAATACTTCCTGTGATTAATCTTAGGTTTGATAAACCATGCAGTCAATGACCCAGAGCTTTCCCCCACCCTGCCCGACTTTCCTTTCTGTGCCCTGAATCCTTTCTTTCATCCACTACTGTGGGTGGTGGTGTTTGTCTCTCCTGGAAGGATGTTCTGGGCATGGTGAGCAGAACAAACCCAGATTCTGGAATCCTCCAGGATCTTCCAGAACCCTTCAGGACCATCTAGGCTCTTCCAGAATCCTCCAGCATCTTCCAGACTCCTCTAGGATCTTCCAGGACCTTCTAGGATCTTGCAGAATCCTCTAAGATCTTCTAGGAGCTTCCAGACTCCTCCAGGATCTTCTAGACTCCTCTGGGATGGTCCAGGATCCTCTGGGATCTTCCAGAAGCTTCCAGAATCCTCCAGGATCTTCTAGGAGTTTCCAGGCTCTTCTAGGATCTTCCAGAATCCTGCAGGATCCCAGTCCCCCTGCTCACCTGTGGCAGGTGCTGTACTTCCTTACACCTCAATTACCTTTTCTCCTGAGAATGTAAAATGTCTTTCTTGGGGGCAGGGGGCGGTGGTTTGGAGAATGAAATGTGGTAACACCTCGGAGCCCACCCGTCCCTGGGCCTCACTGGAATTTGGTAGAGGTCAGCCCTGTCACCCCTCTGGGGCTCCTTCTTCCCCATTCACACCTTGGCTGAGATCCTATAAGAAATGGTCAAAAGACTGAAAAAATGAACAAACAGCCCGGTACCTAGTGGGGCCTGAGGGGAGAGCCTCGGGGGGGGGTGGTGGTGGAGGGATTTCCACATGTGAGGGAAGGAGGAAGGCCTTGGCATTTAGCAGGTTGCTTCCTGAAGCTGTTATCCCCCCCGGGGAGGTAGTTGTCCCCCTCGGTACCCCACACTCCAGCCTTGCCCGGAGGATGGGGATGTGGAGAGGACCGCAGAGGAGGGGCTGGGGGCTTCTCTGCTGCACCCACCTGGGGCGCTGGCTCTAAAGTACGGCCCGGTGCGCACTGAGCCGGCAGATTTATCTGCATGGAGAATGAAAAACTCCATTTTCCATGCAAATAAATCCGTACAGGCTGACCTCTATATGTGTTCCCCACTTGTGCCATTCAGGGATTTGTAAAAGACCTTGAGTTAAATTTGACCTTGAGCCCTCCTGGCATTTGCTCCGTCCCCTCCCGTCCTGGCTCAACCTGCCCCTCACATCAGGCTGGGCACTCGGATAACTTGCTGACTGATGATTTGGGGGTTTTGTACAAGACGTTTATACAGATGTGAACACGCTGGAGAGAAACTCTCGGAAGCGGCTATAGTCACGGTTAGTCTGGCGACGCGCTGCCCCATGTGGCAACCAATACACGTGCCTACTGAAGTTTAAGTTGAAACTAAATAAAACGTAAAAGTCTGTTCTTCAGTCATACCAGCCGCACTGCCGGTGCTCAGCCCCAACATGTGCTGAGTGGCTGCTGTATTGGCTGGTGCAGATGTAAAGGGCGTTTCCATCACGGTAGAAAGTTCTAATGGACAGCACTGGGCTTGAGGAGAGCCCTGGGTTTTTTTTTTTTTAATTCTAGATTTTATTTGTGTTTTTTGTTAACAAAAGTAACTACTGTTTGTCGGAAACCGTGTGGAAAATACAGAAGACCATAAAAGAGAGCAGAGAGGGACCTGGGCGCAGCTCAGTCACTGAACGACTGAACCTCAGAGGGACACCAGCGTCCTCACCATGGGCGTGGCCCTCCTGGGTCCTCCTTCCCCCAGCCCCCCTCCCGGCCTCCTATTGCCTCCACGGGGATGGCAGCCAGTGGGCAGGGCAGCCTGGGAAATGTAGTCTCAGGGGAAGAGCGAGGGCGGATGTGGGAGCATTTACTGACGTCCTGGGCCAGGGACGGAAGTGGGTCCCCTAAATTCCTGTGTTGATGCCCTAACCCCAATGTGACGGTACATGGAGGAGATTAAGGTTAAATGAGAACACAAGAGTGGGGTCCTCATCCGATAGGAGCAGTGGCCTTAGAAGGAGAAGGAGAAGAAGGGGAAGAAGAAGAAGGGGGAGGGGGAGGGGAGAAGACAGGGGGAGAGAGAGAGCCATGTTCCATCCCTTCCACTTGTAAGGCAGGAAGTTCTCAGCGGAGCCCACCATGTTGGCATTCAGACTGATCTCAGACTCCCAACCTCCAGAACTGTGGGAAAATGCATTTCTGCTGTTTAAGGGCCCCAGTCTATGGTATTTTACTGTGGCGGCCTGAACTAAAACATTCTGCAACTTGGAAATCCATCTCCACAGACTGGCTGTGCTAGGCAGCACCATGGCCCCCAAAATGTCCACCCCTAGTCCCTAGAACCTGACGGAGCAAAAGGGTCTTTGCAGATGATCCTGGGCTAACTAGGTGGACCCAGTGTAGTCACTAGGGTCCTCATAAGAGAGCAAGGGAGACAGCGGGTCAGTGTCAAGGAGGGAGTGGTGATGATGGAGCAGAGGTTGAAGGGATGAGGCTGACAGCTTTGAAGGTGGAGGGAGGGGCCACGAGCCAAGGAATGCAGCAGCTTCTAGAAGCCAGAGCCTCCAGAAGGAAGGCAGCTGTGCCCACACCTTGATCTTACCCCAGTAAGACCCTTTTCAGGCTTCTGGCCTCCAGAACTATATGCGAATAAAGTTGTACTGTTTCAAGCTGCTATATTTGTGGTGATCTGTTACAACAGCAAGAGGAAACTCAGACACTGGCACAAAGTCTGTGAACCTGGAAGGTGGGCAGAAAGTGGCCAAGACGATAGATTTGACGGGCACACCCTCCTGGGTTTCGAGTCCTGGCTCCGCCACTTACTAGCTGTGTGTCCTTGAGAAAGACACTCACCCTCTCTGAGGCTCAGCTTTTCTGTCGGGACGTGGAGGAGAGTGACCAGTCCTGCCCCTCCTGCTGCCGTGAGGTCAGGCTTTCTCTCCTAGATCGTCGGCCATGTGCCTGTCACGGTTCCGGGTGTGGGGAGACTGGTGTCCCAGAAAGCAAGCTCCTAACCGCCGAGCCCACACGCCGGTGGGTTCAATAATAGGACGTCATTCCAGCACAGTACCAGGTATACAAGAGGTGCTCAAGCATTGCTGCCCACAGCCTCCTCATCGAAGAAATCACAGAGGAGTCACCATCTTGTCAAAGTCAATGTGAGCAGGTACGGGTTGGAATTGGTCACCAGGTTTCCTGCCCCCAGAACCCGGGGGGCTCGAGAAAGAGCTTCTCTCGCATTTCTGATGCTGTCGAGCCTTTAGGCTCTGGTGTTTAGTTTGGCTCACTGGGGGCTTGGCTGACCCAGTGAGACAAAGCATAGTTTCCTTTCAAGACACTTAAAGGACTTAGTGTGAAGAGTCCCCAGAGTGTGTCTGTCAGTGACAGCCCTGCCGGGGCTGCATGACTGGCAAGTCTTGGGGGGCCCAGGCCCATGGCCTCGTTCCCTGATGTGGCCTGAAGTTCCCAGGAAATGGTCTTCCTGCACTGCCCTCCCCCACCATGCATGGGGGTCACGAGGTCTTAGAACTCTTGGGAAATCACTGGAAAAGCCCCAAGAACAAGAGAAGATTTGCTTCTCCCAGGCTCCCACGGGCACAGCTTCTGGAGACAGCAAGGCAGGAAGCTGAGAGCCTGGAGTCTGTCTCAGGACTGGGGGAGTCATGGGGGAACAGGGCCACTAGCTGGGGCCAAGGGCCATAGCTGGTCCTCAGATGGATTTGCCTTGACCAGCCCAATTTTTTAAATCAGAAAAAGATCACGGGCTTTAGCTCCTTTTAAAAATAGAGTGGGGGGCTTCCCTGATGGCGCAGTGGCTGAGAATCTGCCTGCCGATGCAGGGGACATGGGTTCGTGCCCCGGTCCGGGAAGATCCCACATGCCACGGAGCGGCTGGGCCTGTGAGCCATGGCCGCTGAGCCTGCGCGTCCGGAGCCTGTGCTCCACAATGGGAGAGGCCACAACAGTGAGAGGCCCGTGTACCGCCAAAAATAATAAGAATAATAAAATTAAATAAATAAAAATAGCGGGGGGTTGATGGGGGACCGGGCAACTTCAGGGCTGCAGCCCCAGTAGGGCCCCCAGTTCACCGCAGCCCTGGGCGTCCTGGGCCTCCTCTGCCCCGTGTGAGACCTCGGGCCCTTGATCTCAGGCAGCAGTTCTTGGGCACTGGAGTTTTGCCCTCGGGGGCATTGGGCAACGTCTGCAGACATTTTCGGGCATCACGAATGGGGCGGGGCTGCTCCTGTCATCTAGTGGGTGGAGGCCAGGATGCTGCAAGGTCCAAGGCAGCCCCCATCACAGAGAGCAACCTACCCCGTGTCAAGGAGGCTGCAGTGAACCTGCTGGAAGGCGGCGGGTCTTGGTTCGTGTCCCCAGAGCAAAGCTGGAGGCAAGACTTGGGCACAGGTGGTTTTATGAAGGGCGGACCTGAAAGACAGTAAAGCGGGGAGCTCCGTGCTGCCGGGGGCCTTTGGGATGCCTCAAGGATGTGCTCAGAGCTGAGCACAGATGGGGGTGGGGGGACAGAGAGGATGGGGCATTGACCTCTGACTCCCGCCCCTTGGGTGAGGGTGGTCTCCTCAGACCCCTTGCGCCAGGGCTGCATCTGCTCAAACTTGAACTGGGAGTCCTGAAGGGGGTGGTCTTGACCCCTGAGCCCCACTCCCTGGCCAGCTTACCCTGCCCCCCACAGGGGTCCCCTACGGCCCACAAACCTTCAGCCTGGACGGCCCCAAGCCAGAGAGTTGTTGGCAGGATAACGTCAGCTCTGCTCTCCATGAACCCAGAAGCTCGCCGTGCACCTGCCCTGACAAATTCTAATTCAAAACTCAACAGTTCTTTAATCTTCTGGCCAAGAAAATGTGACGCAAAGGGAAGACATCCAGCACCGGTCTCCAGGATTGGTGGGATGGGGGAGAGCATGGCCCCAGGAACTTGCCAAGGTCCTAATTTACTGGCAAAATAGGGCTTGAATCCCATCAGGTAAAGAGAGCTTAGCTTCACGAAGTGATCTCTTAGGTGCAAACAGAGGAAAATACGGTCAGACAGCTCTGGCCAAACAAACTCATAACTTTCTGCTCGGAAATTCCAGGCATTCTCACAGAGCCGGCAATGGCCTGCCGCTTGCCCCCCTCCTCAGGGACAGACCTCAGCCCAGCATACGGACCACCGTGTCTCCATCCACCCCATATCTGGGCATGCGCATGGACCCCGCTGGGAAGCAGACTTCTTGCTGTGGCTCCTTCATGCGTAATTACTTTCTGTAAGCTCGAAGAGCTTTATCGCACAGGAGGCAGAAAGCCCTGGTGGGTGAAGAACAGTGTCTTGGATCAAGATGTGGCAAAGTGGGCATGGGAGGAAGGTGTGGTAACCAAGGCTTGTGCCTTTCCCTCCATCCTTGAAGTGGCCATGAGACTCAGTGTCTTTTTGTACTGGGGAGGAAAGGTACAGTGTCCCAGCGTTTAGGACCCTTACCCCTCCTGCCTCACATCTCAGGCTTGCTTTCGATTTGCTTCTTTCCATCAACTGTGCAAAGGCATGTGTTCATGCACCTTGAACTTGTATTACCGTCTGCAGCCCACACTGATGGGCCCACGATGGCCCAGGTGCCCTGCTGGGCACTGGGAAGCTGAGATGAGCGAGCCCAGCTCTGTCCACACAGAGCTCGTGGTCTAGGAGGAAGACGATCCACCTACATGGCTGCCCACATAATTATTTAATTATTGAATACAGCAGAGAATGGGGGAAAGAGGGAGATGGAGCACAGAGGAGGAGATCTGGGAGGCCTCGTTGTGGAAACAACATTAGAGACCTGAGTAAAGTGAGGGGAGAGAGACATGTGAATATGTGAGGAAGGCATTCCAGTGCAGGGACAGCACGGGCAAAGGCCCTGAGGCAGGCACGTTCCTGGTGTGTCTGGGGGCAGCTGGAACCAGTGAGCTGGGGGTGTCGCCAGAGGTGAGGTCAGAGAGAACAGAGAGCAGGTCAGTTGACATAGCGTGGATTGTTTTGAAGGCATCCCTCTGGTTGTTGTGGGATGGCTGGAGAGGGACCAGAGACTGGATGGAAGATACTAGGTCACCTCAGTGGGCGATGCCGGGGCAGGAACCAGGGTGAGAGCAGGCCTGTGTGGGGTCTTTACAAGGCCTAGGACCATGGATGACCCAAGGCTGACTGATGACATTCTTCCATCTTTCTCAAGCCTCCTCAGCCCCTCCCTTTGCAGGAAGGATGCTGGAGCCCCTACTTCTTAGGTCAAAGGGGCCCTAGTTCCCAGGAATGCTGGTGATGTAGCACCTTGCCAGGGGACCAGAAACTCATTTCAACACACCACCCTCAGGGCAGAGTCTCCAGCATCCTCGAGCCAGTCCAGGAAATAGAAGGATGAGGCCCCTCAGCCTGCCAAGGCCAGACCATTCTTCACTTGGAAATATCATAGAGCCCTGCCCCCACTGCCCCCTTTTTCCTCCACCCCGCAAGGCTATTCATGAAAGAATTAAAAACGAGCCCAATGCTAAGACGATCTGAGTAATAAATGTGTTGGGACAACCAGACAGCCATTTGGAAAGAAGATAAAATTAATCTATTTCTCATCCCAAACACAAGAATAACTCCACATGGATCAGTGATCTACGTGTAAAAATGAAACTACACGGGCACTAGAAGGAAATGTGGGTGAATTCCTCTAAGCTGGGTGAAAGGGAAGACCTTCTAACTATCATGAAAATCAGGACTGATACATAATTTGATACATAAAAATTAAAAATTGTTGCATAGTGAAAAACACCATATGCAAAGTCAAATGGTAAACTGGGAGAAAATATCTGTAATATATATCAGAGATAAAAGGTTAATGTTGTTTAAAATACACAGAGCATTTAAAAACTGAGAAAACCAGACCAAAAATACTATGGGAAAATGACCAAAAGACATAAACAGACAATTCACAAAAAGAGATTTAAAATGGCCCATAAACATGTGAAACGTGCCAAGTAAGGGAAATACAAATGGAAACTCCACCAAGGTACCATTCCTTACCCATCAGAATGGCAAAGGTCAAAACTTGACACCAGTCTCTGTCGGAGAGCCTGGGAAACAGACACTCTCTTGCATGGCTGGTGGGAATGCAACATGGCAGAATCTCTACGGAGGAAAACTGGGCAATGTCGTACAAAATGATACACGCACTTACCCTTCGAATCTGCAAACGCACTGCTAGGAATTTACCCTAAAGATGTACCTCCGATTATATGAAAATGCACATGTACATTGTGTACAATTGCAGAATATTGCAAACACCTGAACGCCTATATGCAGGAGCAAGTCTGAGTAAACAAGGGCATCACCTGGGATGTGGAGTACTACACAGCTGTGAAGAAGGCCGAGGAAGACCTCTGTGAAGGAATAGGGAGGGATTTCCGGGAGAGGTGGCTGGCTGTAAATAACAAAGTACAGAAGAGTGCATGTTGGACATATGCTACCTTCTGCGTAAGAAAAAAAGTGGAGGGAGGGGCTTCCCTGGTGGCGCAGTGGTTGAGAGTCCTCCTGCCGATGCAGGGGACGCGGGTTCGTGCCCCGGTCCGGGAGGATCCCACATACCGCGGAGCGGCTGGGCCTGTGAGCCATGGCTGCTGAGCCTGCGTGTCCGGAGCCTGCAACGGGAGAGGCCACAACAGTGAGAGACCTGCATACCGCAAAAAAAAAAAAAAAAGAAAAGTGTGGAGGGGAGATAAAACATACACAGGAAGAAAAACATGGAAAGGATAAACAAGAAAACAGTGAACTTGATCCCTGTGAGGGATGCAGTGAGGGGAGGATGGAAGGGACCCAGGAGGGAGTGCTTCTCTGGATGTGCCTTTTAGCCCAGTTTTGAAATTTAGAAGCATGTTTATGTTTTATATATTCAAGAACATAAAATTAAATCAGTAAGGATGGGGGTGGGGAAGCTAGAAAGGAAGCTAACAAATGAACTCAAATGTATTTCAAATGAACACCATAGCCACACTGAAATGAAAAGAGAAAAAGAAAATCAGAACCAATCCTACGAACTCACAAGCACGGTCCTTGGCAGCTCTGGGGCGGGGGGTTGGAAGAGATTTGCAAACACACCAAGCTCTTTTGAATGGATGCTTTTGTGGTGCTATGAGCAACACAACTGAGGAATTGTTTTTGATTATAAAATTGAGTGTATGAATAAGTGTGGCGTTATTTTCAGGAGCCAGGTTCTCACTGGGAAAGAAGGGAGCATCAGCTGTGGAACCGGGAAGGCAAGAAAGACCTCCAGGGTGTGGGCTGGGGTCGGAGGCGCATGCGTGGAGGTGGAGTTGGGAGTGCACAGGGTGTGGAGGAGAGGGGGAGTGCAGGGTTAGGCAGTGGGGCTGTCAGACTATAGGCAGACTCAACAAGTTCTGTCAGCCTAACAGAGAGTTCCAGAGCAAGGACTGTCTGTGGAGGGGTCCCAGATTGGGTGGCAAGCCGATCCTTGTAGCACTGCCTGCACAGTCATTGCTTCCCCAGAGGAGCTTCAAATCTGCGCGGGACCTTGAGCAAGCTGACAGCTGGGGACTGTGCTCTGCACAGCTGGGGGTCTGAGAGGCAAACTTCTTTGTCTGCACGGAGGTATCAGGCGAATGCATGATTTCCAAGATAAATTTATGTGTGTATGTGTGTGTGTGTGTGTTTGCATGTATATGTATATATGCAAGTGTTTCTATATATCAGTTATTTCTTAGCTCTGTCTACTAGAAAGGCCTAGAAGCAAAGACACCCCAGTAGCAATAGCACCGCTAATGCCCAGATCTAGGTTTCTAAATCCATTCACTATGAAAGGAACAGGATCCTCAGAGAAATGGCCAGTTCCAGGGCTGGGGCAAGGAAGGTACTAGATGAGCCTTGAAAAGCTTATTATTCCAAAAAGTAAGGCGGTATTAAGAAAAAATGAAGACGTATCATAAGAACACATCTTGAAGGGGCTCCAGGGGCCAAATCTAGGACAATTTGAGCACCAAAATAATTAAGAACAGTAATGAATTGTAAACCATTGTGGAAACGTGGTTTCCACACGTTTCCACTCATTCATGAGCCCATACCAATACTAAATAGATGAGTGAATGAATAAATGAATGAGTGAGAGAATGAATGAGTGAATGAATGAATGAGTGAGTGGATAAATGAACAGGTGAATGAATGAACGGGTGGATGAATGACTGAATGGGGGAAGAAGGGCTCTTGCTTGCAGAAGAACACCGGGTGCTGACTGAGAGCCGGGGAGGGTGCTGGACTTAAAAGCATTATTTTGCAATCATGGTTGTAAAGGTTGGTCAGGGCCAGGGTCACCAATGGGTAATTTGGGAATTTGTTGAGGGGCTGGATATTTGCATGGTCTTAAGGAAAATTCGTGATTAAGCAGTGGAGAAATCAGGCAATATCCTGACCAGGTGATAAAAATTAACATCTCAGCACAGAGCCAATGGGCCCCTGAAGGGCACACACATCACCATGCAGTCAGCTGGCAGAAATCCCAACCTGTCTCTAACTATGTGGAGAACATCAGATCCATCCAAAAAGAGTAACACTCTATTTTTTTTAATGGGGTCAGCGGGGGAGGGACTGTATTTTTCAAATATGTCAATGTCATAAAGACAAAGAAAGACTGTGGAAACGTTCCAGCTTGAGGACGCTAAAGAGACATGACAACTCAATACAAAACCGGGTCCTGGACAGGACCCTGTACGGCAGGAGAAAATGCTAGCAAGAGCTGCATTGGGCCAATTGGTCAAATTGGAATATGGATGGAAAATCAGAGAAAAGAATCGCATGCATGTTAACTTCCTGGAGTGAGTAACCGTATGTGGTGTGTATGAGAATATCCCTTTTCTTAGGAAATGCACACTGTAGTATTGAGGGGGAAAGTCCTCTTAAAAGGCTTAGAAAAATCTATACAAATGGGGGGGGGCAGGCAAGAGGGGCAGATTGAGGTTGAGAGACAAGGAGGGAGAGAGAGCTCGCAAATGATGAAACAGAGATAAAATGTTAGCAGTCAATCTGGGCAAACAGTTATATGGGGGTTCTTTGTACAATTCCTATTCTTTCAACTTTTTGGTAAAGTTTGAAATTATTTTCAAATAAAAACACCTTTAAACATGAGCCCTTTGTCTCCCCTGGCTGGTATCGCATAGAGATTTACCGGTGGGCCAGCCTCTGACCCTGGGCGCCCCTGGGGCCCCATGTTGGCCCACCTCAGGGCCGAGGACAAGTGGAAGGCAGGACTCATCGTACTGTGTAACCAGAGGGACGGCAGGGGTCCCGCGGCCCCATGAGCCCTGCAGGAGGCAGCTGTCAGCCTTCCTTCCTTCAGTCCCCGGGTGGAGGATGTGCCACATGTGGGCAAGTCACCCGCCACATCCCTGTCCCCAAAGCTGACCCTTCTCCCTACTGTCCTCTTTGGAATCCACTTGCACCCCAGCCTGCAAACACGCCTCGCACAGAAAGCACACACAACCCCTTCTCATTTGCTTCTCGCAGCGTGCTCCCTGGCCCAGCAGCTCCGCACCCCCGGTAGCTGCTCAGGCAGAATACTGGGGCTCACCGCAGCCCTGCTGAACCCAAATCTGCATTTTAACAAGACCTCCGAGTGTTTGTGTGGGTGCATTAAAATCTAAGACGCCCTGAGCTAACCCACTTAACTTTTAAAAAAAGGTCACATCTAGAAAATGGGGGCTAAGGTAGCAGTTTCTGTAAGTGTGCAGGTTATGGGGCTGGGACTTCTCTGTGCTGTTGACTCTTTGGTGGGCTGAGGGCAGCCCCAGGTCTCCCCTGCCGGGTGGCAAGGCTGCAGACCCCAGCCGCCATTGTGTCACATCTGTATACAGCAGTGGTATGATACGCGGGTGATGCTTCGTGACTTATCGAGCAGGAGGTCCGGCACCTCACTTCCCGTATGTGCACCGACACACACGCACACACACACATGCACACACCTGGGCAGGAGAATTCCTCCTTGGACTGAAGTGTAACCCTATTAGAACCTGGGCCCTGTGTTGCCCCACTGATACCCTAGTCATACGTGGTTGCTACAACCAACAGTCGGTCAAAAGGCATTTGGCTGGTTACCTGTGTCTCTCCGAGAACATCAGAGGATCCCGTTCACAACCAACAACGTGACTTGTCAAGACCATATGCGCCCAGAGAGCCTCGCCTTCAACAAACTCCTGGCTCTTTCAAACTTGCTGCCTGTTGGGTTTTAGTCTCCCTTCCTTCTACCAAATCGCCGTCATTTCTTTGTGGACAAACTTGGTTTCTCTGGGCAGGTCCTCCCCTCCCCTTCCTGCCTTTCTAGTCCTATCCTTCTGATTCTGTGTCACGAAATTCTGAGAGGTGGTTGGCAAAGAGTAGTCCTTGATGGGGGGCTGGGATCAAGAGCTGGGGCAGGAGGTGGGCATCGTCACACATTAATAAATGTCACTTACTTCATGTTGTACCTGGGGTTCCAAACCGAAGAAGGCTCGGGTGGAAAGATGCCAGGTCCGTGTGCGCACACACACTCACGCTCTGTCTCTCTCTGACACACACGCATGTTTATAGTGAAGCCCATACAGCCTGAGTCCCAGGGCCTCTCCCTCTCGTGGCCCTTCCAAGGCCCTGGGAAAGGCTCTAGCTGCTTTCTGATCGTCATGCTGTATCCATGATCTCATCGAAGGCCCCCCAGTTGTGCAAGCACCCGGCCCTGCAGTCCTTCTCCAACAGTAGAGCTAGGAGACCTGCCACAACATGGGGGATCTGGGCGTCCCCCCGGCAGTGTCTTTTGGGTGCACATGGCACCCATCTTGGTGGTTAATCTTGTTCAAGGGACATGGGACCTGCTTTAGCCCATGGTCTCCATCAGCCAGGCTGCTTCCCGGTCACCCTTGGGAACGCAGTCGTGATCCCGGGGTTACCAGGCCCCTGGAGATCCATCCTTTTCCACCTGACAGCAGGTGGGAGACAAGGCTGGCACGTGACCCTGGGGAAGGCGAGGCGGCCTCCACAGGGCCTAAACGACGGCTTCATCACCTGGCCTCCACCTCCGTCACACAGCCCGGAGGCACCGACCGGCCTCGCACAGCCCGATCCTAGCTAATCGGCTCTGTCACTGGCCTCACTGGCTGTTCCCAGGCTCTCCGAGCCCCCCGGGCCTCTGTCGCTCACCGATTTGGGGAACCGGGGGCTTATCTTTAAAGAGCAGATGGAGAAGTTCTCATTTTTTATTAAAGCCATCCAGTCTGCATAGAGAAAGTAATCTGCTGACAGCTGCTAGAACAGCTATTTTAGATGCATTTCCATAGCTCCTCGGCTGTCCAATGGTGCTGGATTTCTCTCTCCCTCTGTTCTCCTGGAACACAGCCAAGTTCTGGTGTCCTGCTCATAGCTGGGGGCCTCCTTCACGTTGGGGGACAGAGAGGGAGCCACCCTGAGTCTTCGCCAGTGTCTCCTATGGCATGGAAGACCACGTGCCCGGTGCCCAGGACAGGCTCTCGTGGATGCTGGATGCCGACTGGGCGGAATCTGGGGAACACGGGGAGAGTCAGGGCATCCCTTTCAAGCTGGCCCCCTCCCCCACTCAGCCATGGTCGGCTTTGTCTTCATTCATCCATCCATTCATCCCTCCTACAAGCGTCCTTTGAGACTACCATTGCCGCACTGCTCTAGATGGAGCTACTGCAATGAACAAGATGATTAGGCTTCCTGCCCTCACGGAGCTCACCTTCTGCTTCAGGAGAGGCCGTGGCCGAGTAAACACAGGCTCAGAGAAGGTGACCTCCGAGAGCTCTGGGTGCTGATGCAGCCATGCCGGGCCAAGGGGCAGAGCACAGCTGCCAGACTGGGGAGGCGCAGAGTGAGCCTGGGCTCAGGCATGAAGACATGAAGGATCTGGCCCCGTGCACACCTGGGGGAAAGGATTTCAGGCAGCGGGACCAGCACGTGCAGAGGCCCTGGGGGTGCAGAGAGCCCAGGATCTGCGAAGGGAGCGTGAGAGAGCCTGGATATTATTCGGCCAGAGGCAGTGGCGCCTGGGAGGACTCGCCTGCCCCTGCCGTGAGAGAAATAGACAGGGGCGGGCGGCGTGTGCGGGACACGCGTGGGTGCTGTGACCAGCGCTTAGTCTGGGCTTCCCCAGAAGCAGACCCTGGCACGGGCAAGAAAACAGCTTCCTGGAGAGTCCACCCCAGAAGCATCGGTGCGGAGGGGGAGCTGAGGCGGGCACGGGAAGGCAGCGGATCGAGGCCGCTGCTGTGGGCACTGTGGTTCTTGTGAGGGCAGGTGGTGCTGGGCCGCTCCAGGAAAGGGGCCCCAAGGGACAGGGCAGTTGGAGGGAGGATGAGAAAGGACGTGGGGGAGGGATGTCAGCGGCAGAGAGGAAGGGATGGCTGCAACCCCACCATCTGCTCCCCTCGGCGGTGATGCTGAACCCCCGACACCTCCGGCTCTCCCACAGGGATGCTGAGGGTTTGCTCAGCTCCACGCCTGACTCCCTCCTTGGGGCCCTCAAAAGCCAGGACCGCCCCCCCCCCGCCGGCAGGCCCCCAGCAAGAGATTTTTTAATGAATAATTAAAAGGCAAAGAAAAAAGGATGTTCCAGAAAGAAACCAGAGGGCTCCCCTGGCGGTCTGTTGGGCTGGTCCTGAGCAGCTGTGATTTCCCTGGGACACGTTGTCACCGCTGCGGACAGAGGGTGGCCACCGCCCGGCCGAGTCTCCGTGTCCCCATCTGTGAGATGGGCATCCCTGGGGGCACTGGGGGGAAGGAGTGGGATTATGGGCATGGTCGGACCAGGCCACCACTGCCTCTTGGTCCTTCAGGATGCCCCACACCTGGGTACCTCCTTCTGCCCAGCCCACAGGGCTAAGGACCCTCAGGGCCCAGTCCCACTGCAGGTAAGAGAACCCGAGGTCCAGGCCACATGCTTTAAAACAAGACACATGGAGGGAGCCACCCTGTCCTCTAGGCACAGGGTTGTCACTGCTGGGATGGGATGGGGCTACAGCATCGTGTTGGCAGAGGTCAGGGAGGCTGCTAAGCTCCCTCTGTAGCACAGGGTAGCCCCCGACAACAGAGAGTCATCCGGCCCAAATGCCAATAATGTCAAGGTTGGGAAACCCTCCTCTAGTAGAAACATGAATGTTCTGGAATGTTCTGGAATGTTCTGGAGACATGGCTTGACTCCTGCCACCTGGAGACTGCCTGGCTTTGTGACCCAGGGTAAGCGACTTGCCCTCTCTGGGCCCCACTCCCTCCATTGCTCTCTCTGCATGTAAGACAGTTACCTCCCGCATGAACTTTCTCCCTCGACTCTTCCCAGGGCAAATGAGGCTCTTGTAGGAATGAGTCCTGATAAATAAAGGCCTAATTTTATTTCACTGCCTCCAAGAGAGAAAAAATAAAGTCAGCTCAGGCTGAAAGAGCTGCTTCATTTCTTTCTGGAAATAATCTTCTCTTAAGCCCCAGCCAGGAGACTGAGCTCTAGCATCCTGGCCCCCTCAGGGTCAAATTGGTTTGAACGTAGCCTCGTCTCTTCTTCAAAGGTTGGCAGTCCTGGCTCCTGGAGCATGGAGCCTTTGCAGGAGGCCCTTAGAATAATGAGGCGATTCAGCCGGTACCTGGACAGGTAACCTTCTCAGAAGGGAGTGAGCTTTCTCCTCTCAAAGGATCTGAAAAGGCCCCGTCAGGCAGCTCTTCCTAATTTGTCTGGCAGTTCTCCCCTGGCTGGCAGGGTTTTTATCTGAAGGAAGTTCCTGAAAGCCCCAGGCAATGCTGAGTCTCCCAGCCGGCCTGGTATTTGCTAACCCAGTGAGCAAGGACCACAGGCCTCCCTGGGCCGCAGCTCTTGATTGAAAGGAGTGAGGCAGTTGTACAACATAAGGAAATTATTAGAGCTCAGAGAACGGGCAACCTCCTTGTCCCATCGGAGACACTCTGTTGATATTTATACACGGATAAATCACGGTGTTAGGCAAGGCTCTGTGTTCAGTGGTGGCCAAAAGGATGGGCGGGCAGGGGAAGAGAAATGATAAATCATCCATTTATTTCTCCTTAACCCCTTGTCGCCTTGAGCTTACTTTCACCTGGGCCATGCATTCACAGAGTCCCTTTGGAGTAGAAATGCCAGCATTTTTCCAGGGCTTCTGTTTAAATTCTGCCCCAAATGCAAAATACCTACATTATGTATCGACTTCCATCTTCTTTCCCCATTTCACGTCTGTCTGTGTGTTGGGAATGATTGAATGGGGGAAAGGGGAGGCCATTGTGGGTGAAGGGCTCCGTCACTGGGATCAGGTGGCCTCGCTTTGAGTCTCACTCTGCTACTGGTCAGCTGTGTGTCCCGAGACAAATTATTCACCCTCTCTGAGCTCAGTTAGCTCATCTGGGAAAAGGGTAGAGAAGGGTGCCCCTCTCATCCCAGTACTGGCGTGAGGACAGGTGTGTTGGGAAGCTTTCGGCACCACCTGTGCCCTGGGCCTGGGAAGCTCAGAATGGTAGGAAGAGGCTTTGAGAGTGAACAAAGGGGGCTGCGCCTCGCCCAGGACTGGGGCCTGCCCTGGGCTCCGGGGGCTGCCGCCACACTGGGAGGGGAGAGACGGGTGGGCAGTGTGGTCCACAGGCTGCTCCCACGTAGGGGCAGCTGGACCAGTCCCTGCTGGCTGCTGCGTCCGTGTGAGCACAAAGTAGTCTCGCTGTGCAAGAAAGGGAATGAAATGAAATTTTTATGTGCAAGCCACAGATTTTTAAACGTTGGGAACTAATTTAAAATTTTTTAACATAGTATGATTCAAGCAAAATGCGTCTGGTGGACTCCTGTGGCTCCCTGGAGGCCGGCACCACCCCCCCGACCCACCCCAGCCCCTACCGTCACCAGGCTTGGAGAGAATGTCTGTGAAGTGTTCACCCAGCACGTTCACCGTGACCGTGGGCTGGACGGACCCTTTGTCCAGGCCGTCCAGGCCCTGGAACTCAGGGCACACAAGGAGGGACCGGCTGGCCCCGTGGCCAACCAGAGAATGTGTTGGCCATAGCCCTGAGGTGGGGACTTCACAGAGCCTCTGGGATCAAAGCAGAGAGGGTGACAGGAAGGTCAGGGGCCAGGGGACTGGGGTCTGCGGCCTGGCTGCATGCATTGATCTCCACCACCCTTCACATGACCGACGGTTGTCAGACACGTCACCTAGGAAAGTCCTCTCTCCTTGTAGAGCAGCTGGGATCACAGGACCCAAGTCCTCCATCCTCGGATTCTCGTCCTTGGCTGCCTGTTGAAATCACCAGGAACATGAAAATCTCCGACGCTGGGACACAGACCCAGAGATTCCCACATAGTTGTTCTGAGATGTGGCCTGGCCATCAGGAGGTTTAAAACTCCCGTGTGATCTCAGTGGGTAGCAGAGGTGAGGGCCGCTGACTTGATGGGTGACAGTCTAGAGTCAGTTCTTGGTGCTGATTCCTGAGAATAACAGAGTGTTGGGGGCGGGGGTGGATTAAAACAATGACAACAACACAACACAGCACATGGAACTGCTGTGTTGAGCCGTGAGCAGGTGCTAACAAGCTCTGCATACATTATCTCACCCAACCTCCATAACAGCCCACTGGGAAGGCTTGACTGACATCCCCATTTCACAGATTCACAGGTTCATGTAACTTGCCCAAGGTCCATAGCAAAGGGCAGAGTCAGAATTTAAAACCAAGCCATTTGGCAAGTTCTAGAAAGGCCTGGAACACTGTGAAGTTGGGGAGGCAGAGGAGTCTTAGAACAATTGGCCCATGAGTGGACAAGCTAAGAGGTGGGGACTCGCCCTCCCTTCCTCCATCTCAGGGTCTTTGGAAACCTGGACCCTGGGGCTTCCCTGGTGGCGCAGTGGTTGAGAGTCCGCCTGCCGACGCAGGGGACACGGGTTCGTGCCCCAGTCCGGGAGGATCCCACATGCCGTGGAGCGGCTGGGCCCGTGAGCCACAACTACGGAGCCTGCGTGTCTGGAGCCTGTGCTCCGCAACGAGAGAGGCCGCGACAGTGAGAGGCCCGCGCACTGCGAAGAAGAGCGGCCCCCGCTCGCCACAACTAGAGAAAGCCCTCGCACAGAAACGAAGATCCAACACAGCCAAAAATAAATAAAAAAAAAAACAAAACCAAAAAAACTGGACCCTGACGGCACCTTGGAGGATTGGTTTAGAGGCGTCCTAGTTTGATGACTTCTAGGTTGTGAAGTTGGACTGCTGAGCGCTCATGAGTGTGTTCTCGTTTTATGTCTGTCTTTGGTTTTTTTGCTCATGAGTCTTTAAAGTGTGATGGGACCAGGTGAGAAATGTAGAAAAAGACTGAACATTATCAGCCTTGAACGCTTGATGTAAATTAGTGTCTCTGATGCAGAAACAACAGGGCAGGAACCCTGGGGTCGCATAGACCGACCTGCTTTCAGATCCTGGCTCTACTCCTTCTAAGGTGTGTGACCTTGGTCATACAGTCATAGGACAGCTGTTCTGAGCCTCGGCTTCCTTGTCTGCAGAGTGGGGATCATGGCGGTCCCCATTTCCTGGAGCTGCTGGGACCAGTCCGTGAAGGAATGCTTGTTACATGTCTTGTGCAGTGGCTGATGCAGAGCAATCACTGAAAAACTTCAAATTGTGTCTATTATTTCAGATTTACTAATCCACAAAGCATGACAGCACAGGGCAGAAAGCAAGCCCTTTATTTTCGCTGTAAAGGGTCATACAGAAGGCTGTTCCCTAGCTCCACGAGGTCAGGCTGAAGGATTTTTTATAACAGCCAGAGAGCCAGTCCCAGGCATCCCAGTGTCTGCCGGACACCATCCGCAAATGATGTCTCAGTTAGCGGTCACATCCTAGTTTGCCCCGGGCAGTCCAGGTCCCCCGCTGCTGTCCTGGCATAATGGTTAGATGTGCTTCCTCTACACTCCCTGTAGTGGCCAGGAGTGGACGACACTTATGTGGTCTCCCTCACCTTCCACCTGGACGATGCAGAGCCCGGGCCTCTCTCTCCCAGGCCCCCCTCTCCCAGGCACCCCGACAGAGCATACCACCCTATTTGGCATCTCCCACCTCCATCCTGAGACACAAACCCTGGACCTCCAAGCCTCCTTCCCTGATTCTTGGCAGTGACAACCCCAGCCCAGCATCCTCTTCAGATCGCTGAGGGCCCCTCCAGTGCAGAGGAACAAAAACCAGCTCACAAAGGCTGACAAACAACCCCTGTCAAAAACCACATCAAACAAGACAACACAAATTCAACCGTGTCCGCAGGGCAAGCATTTCTCTGCTTCCCACAAGAACTCAGCAGGTATATGGCATCCCTAAAACAGCTAAAAAGGGTTGGGTTTTTTCATTATTACTCTTATTTAGAAGGTTTTTTCCCCTGCCATAGTAATATTCATCATTATCATACAGAATACCACAAACGTTTCTACCGATGTGCTACAGGGGTCCTCTGGGTTCAGCATGAGTTGTTCTTTTTTTAAATCAAAGACAATAAAAATAATAGGCTCTAATTAGTTATCGGAATAATTCAGGTCCATTTCGACCCAGCCAAGCCCAAGTCTTAGTGAAAAGATTGCTGTTGTCTTGGGATTTTGTTGTACTGAAATTCTGTTGAAATGAATATTAGGGCCCATCCCTCTGGCCTTGACAGTCTGGGGGTGCCTCTCCCCTCTTGGTCAACAGAGTGAAAAGGAACAAAAGCCAGCCCACAAAGGCTGACAAACGACCTTTTGTGAAGGTTTAAACATCTTCAGCCTGGAGGAAGTGTTGGAGGAAGCCTGGTGTGGACTCAGTTTCGGGAGGTTTGACTCTTTCAGTAAAGGCGATTCATGAAAGATGATTCCGTTTAGAGCCCTCTGCAAAACTTTTTATACAAACAGTCTCATATTATCACACAAGATATTTTTAGACCTTATGTAACAACTTTTGATAACAAGAAAATGCATATCACTAGGATAAAACTCAAGTAAGCTATTTATTCCCTTTAAGGTAACGGAAAAAGTTGAGGCTTGAAGAACCCAGAAAAAATTGTAAAGGTGCCTTGGAAGGAACTAGTGGCGTAAGAGCTGTGGTGTCAGGCAGGTCTGAACTTACCTCTCTAACCCCAGCCACCAGACCGCACGTTCAGAAGCCTCTGACTTTGCAGGCCCTCATGTCGCGAACATGAAAGGAGGTCAAGTGTGGAACAGCAAGGCAATCAGTAGGTGCTGTGACAAGGATCGCGCATTCATGGTGCCCCGAACCCGCAGGACTGCATCCCACAGGCCCATCCAAATACTGTAGGACAGGCGGTGGCACCAGTCTGTAAGCAGGAATACCTGGCCCTGGGCTCGCAGGATGGAGATTTGAAATGCGTTCCAGAGGGACAATTTATTTCTGTCGGCTGATGAATCGATAACCATGAACACTTTACGTCTGTCTCCGGGCTGCCTAGCAAACCAGTGTGCCTGGAACTGGACAGAAAAATTGAAAGGGCAGCAGGGGCCAGGGGAGGGTGTGGAACAGGCGTGGTGGGGTGAGACCCACCTCCTGCCAGGGCCTTTGTGGAGAACCACCTGAGGCCATGACGGTCATCCAGGAGGCTGGGACAGTGGCCGGACCCAGGCAGGGACAGGGAGACAAGTGGACAGATTCTGGCGAGAACTTGCAAGGTGTGGATGAGAGAGAGGGACAAGAGGGACCCCAGGTTTCCGGCATGAGTGGTGGGGTGGCTGGCATCGCTGGGCGCCAGCGAGCTGGGGAAGCTGCGCTGAAGCATGGAGTCAGACAAACCAGGACAGGCGGACTGGCCAGGTGGACGGGAGGCGTCCTGGGCTTGTGGGCACCGCTAAGCAGCTGGTCAGAGCAGGAGGGAGGGTCCTGGGTCGGCTCATGACCCAGACACGCCCTCTCTCGGGGAACCAAATCCGGGAAAGCTGGACTGTCCCCCTCTGCCCGGTGTGATGTGTGGGGGGTGACTCCCGCCACCCCCATGCCGCAACAGTCCCAATGGAGATGGATGCAGGTCTCCCTGGGGCTTCTTTCCCATTCAGCTTGAACTAGGCCCCTGAGCAGCCCCCTTTCAACATTGCTTATGAAACGAGGTCACTTTTTATCTCCGCTCATCTTAAAGGCGTCCTTTCAGTGGTGAAACATCAGTCCGTGCCCTGCCTCCTGCCCCGTCCAGACGTCCTGGGGGAGGGGCCCTAGCCGCCAGCTAGCGATGGACGCGACTGTCTCTCCGCCAGGTGCGCAGCTGGCCCGCAAACATGAACTGAGTGCCAACTACGTGCTAGGCGCTGGTCCAAGTGCTGGGGACCTTGCCAGGACCAACAGCATCCACAGACCTTTACTTGGCCCTTTTCCAGACTCCACCTTTCGGGATTGGAGAGCCCCTTTTTAGCAGGTCAGCACAACCTACAGATAGCCAGGGTCTGGGGCCCACTCTGGGCTGCATCCTCCGTCCCTCCTAGTCTCTTAACATTCTATTTAACACAGACATTCCTCTCCAACTGGAATTCCCAATTTCACCTAGGATGGGATGGAATTAGAGGGCTTGCCCAGGGTGGCCTGGCTCCTGAGAGCCATCCAAGTTTCCTAAACTGTATGAGGACAGGAGAGGATTGGTATTTAGGGAAATGCTAAATAAATTGGACCCAGCCCTGGTCCTAGTGCCTCCTGTTGAGCCAGAGAAGGCCCTGTATCTCTTTGTTGTGTGTCTCTAACTTACTGTCACATCCTTGATACACAGCGTTTCTCCCTGTGCTGTGTTGATTCTCTTCTTGCCAACCGCTGTCGGTAAGCTTGGAACACCTACTGGACGCCTGTTACCATGCCGTGTATATTCTCACTACTTATTTAATTTAATCTTTACGTTGGTCTTGAGGGGCTTTGTTATAATCCTCATTTTCCAGGTGGAAAGCTGATTGTCCCTGCAGTACTTGCCACTATTCGAAACTTCCTTGCTGTTTTAAGTGATACCCGTGCCATTTGTTTCCACCGTTAGACTGTATGCTCCTTGAGGGCACGTGTCTTGACTTTTTCCTGGCTAGGTCTCCAAATCTGGAATGATGCCAGGCACATAGGCAGCTCTCAGTAGAAGACAGATGAATGAATAGATGAATGAACGAAGGGAACAGGGGTGCGAGTGAGAGGTGAATAACACCCCAGGCTCCTCTGAGCTGAGAGGGAGGCTGCAGCCCCACATGCTGGTATCCTTCCCCCCAGGGGGCATGTCCGTGGTGTCAGGAGGTGATGGGGCTGAGTTTCTCAGCTTATCCTGGGGCTTGAGCTCTGGGAACTCAGATGGCATTCCTGTGCCCAGCCAGCTCCAGGTGGCTCTCACCAACCTTATCCAAGCACATCTTGGAACTGGGACCCAAGAAGCTTTCTCCTGAGAAATCCTGGCCCTTTGCCTCATGCAGAAGCTTCTGCCACTCGTTCATCCCTCTTTTGCCGTTCTGCCCACTGCAGCCCTGAACCAGTGGTTCTCGACCCTGGTTGCACGTGGGAATCACTGGGGAGGTTTTAAGACCCACTGATCCTCAGATCACCATCCTGCCAATTAAATCAGGCTGGCTGGCCACCGGGTGGGTCCCAGGCACCAGCAGTTTCAAGGCTCCCCGGGGCGAGGACCAGTGAGTAGACTTTCATGGCTAGAGAGTGTTGCTGTGGACGGCTGCTTCCGGGTGCGTTCCTCACAAATTCCCACTGACTAGTCCACCAGATTTGCTAAAAGGCCCTTTGAGTGGACCCAGGAGGAGAAGGTAAATCTGTGTCTCCCCACTCAGGGGACAAAGCCTCATCCCAACTCCTCTCCATCTCTAGACCCCTCCAAGCCCACCTAAGTGTCTTTGCATATTTATAGCTTTTCAGGTTTCTAGAAATATTGAAACTTGGTCATTAACTCCGGAAACTCTGGGAAATGGGCAGGGCGTTTGGGAAGAAATCTCATCCCAGGAGGGCGCTCCTTCCATAAAGTTGTTGGGGAAACACGGCACCCGCTCTGCCCACCCCCCTTCCTCTTCACTGGCAAGTCTTGCGTCAGGAAGGGTCCATATGGGCTGGAAGCTCCAGCAGCAGTAGTCAAACCTGCCACTTGCCGGGGGCTCCACATGTGACCAGGGCTGTGCTTCACAGGAGCGTCTCTGAAATAGGCTCTGCCAGCATCACCAACTGACCCATGAAGACACCGAGGCTCAGAGAGGTTAATTAAACTCACACAGCCAGGAAGCAGTTCCACCAAGATTCCAGCCTGGTTCTTCCACCACTAGGGCCTGCCCTTTAAACCATTGCTCTGTTCAGAGGGTCGAGGGTCCAGGTGATGGGGTAGTGGGCCCTCAGCCAGCGTTTTTAGTGACTGCGTGAATAAGAGGATGAAGAGAGCTGTATTGAAACCCTTGTGCGTCTAACTTAAGTGTTTTTCTTCTTCCAGCACAGGTGGTAAATCCTAATGGGATGGTGGGGAAGGGCTGCCTCTGTATTGGTATTCGATTTGGGTTTTACAACATAAATGTTCAGCAACCAAAGGTGGGGTGTTTTCACAGAGACATTTGGCGTTCTAGCAGGCGGGACAGGTGTGACTTATCAGAGGGCTGGGGGTCCCGAGTGTTGTCTTAACACGTATAAGCTGAGCAGAAACCACCCATTTCAGCCTGGCCCACACCCCACTCCTTCCTCACCTCCTCTCTGTTCCTCAAGACACAAGGTGCCCCGAGGATGCCCCGGCTTTGGGGTTCAGCCACCCAGACACCCATGTGCCACTCTCTGACTTGGAGAAGATGGGGGTCGGGGAGCAGCAGTGGGGACGGGGATTCAGGGAATCGAGGTTTCACAGCTGATGATTGGCGGGGCCGGCGTGAGAACTAATGCACTTTGGGGGACTTCTGTCCCAGTCCCTCCCAGGCTCCTGAAAATGCCCCCAATTCATTCTCCTCCAACAGGTGTATCGGGGTGGATTAGAGGAGGAAAGCTTGAGGGACGGGAGACCCGCGGGGTCACATCCCTGGGCCTCAGTTTGTCCATCTGGTAAATGCAGTAATCTAGAATTACCCCCAACACACTTGCACATGCATTCATGTACACACAAGCAAACACACATGTACACGCACGCACACACACACACACACACACACACAGAGCCAGCTCAGGCCTGGCGGAAGCTGGGAGCTGAATGGACTCCCGCTGTAGGAGGCTGGCAGCTTGGAGCTGCAGACGTGCACGCACACATGCATGCACACACACACGGGGAGGGTTTAGTGAAGCGTAATCAACGTTCAGAGGAAGCTTTGCTCACTAGTGGTGGAAATTCCAGTGCACTGAAAGACTGGACAGTCATTGGATCCTAAGCATTAAATTATCACCTATCTTGGAATTAAGGAAAACGTGGCCCCTGGTGATCTCCTTCTACCGCTTCCTCTGTGGGTGGTTCCTCGCGGGTTTTGTGGAGGCTGGGACGTGACCTGACCTCTCAGCTGTCGCCCCTCATCTGAGAGCCTGGACGCCCATCACGTCCCCCACTTCGCAGTTAGCTGGCAGTCACCCCAGAGGCCGCCAGCCCAATGCTGGGGATCCAGATTCAAGGATGCAAGGGTCTCCTTCACAGCCCCCAGAGGCCGTCTCAGAAGACAGGAAAGAGGGGACATTGTGTGCGGCTGCCAGAGACGGCGGCCGCTACCTTAAAATATTCCAGTCACATCGCCGGCAGCAAAGCCGTAACCCGGGTGCATTGTAACAGAGGCAGAATTTCATTTTGTTTTTGAAATGCTGTTATTACACACTCAGGAAACCCACAAAGGCACCTTGGCAGGACAGGATCAAATAAATACCTGAACTCCGAGTGCAGCAACATTTACTTAGCAAATGACATTTTAATGTCGCCAGTCGAATTTACATACTAATTAAAATTTCCCTTTAAAACATGGAGACGTCTGGCCTCTCCGCCTACCCACGGTGACAAAGATTAAAAGACTTTTTATTACGTCCTGTCAAATGGAGCTCACTGGGAGAGGTGGGAGTGCGGTGGCCCTGTCCCCGCCGCTTGCGGCGACTCGAGCGTGGCCTCCGGCACCCCCTGCCCCCCAGTCGGGTGTCGCCTGTAAGGAGTTGAGGTGGGTGGACGAGAGACTTAGTGTCCGGCTCAGCGCCTCCAGGGAACACTGCTCCTGGGCGTCAGTGGTCCTGGCATAATTTAAAAACATTCCAAGGCCACCCTGGCAGGAGAGACTCCAGAGGTTTCATTTTGCCTCTTCCCTCTTTCTTTCTCTTTTTCCTAAGGTTGCTTTTGGCCGAAAGGAGTGATTCTTTGAGTAGCAGCCCCTTCCGGGTGCTGGACAAGTCAGGGGGATCCAGGTGCCCCCACTGGTACCTACGGCCACGCTGGCCTGCCATCAGCTTTGTTCTTGCACCAGGAAAGCCTCCTTTTCTCAAAGCCTGTTCTCGGGCGGCTCTGCCTCATGGGTCCCCGACCCTCTGCTCAGTCACTGGATGAATATGTATTGAATACTTGCAGTGGCCGAGCAGTGTCCCAGGAAGCCTGGCAGGACCCCTCTCCCACGAAGCTGGCGTTTCAGCCAGGAAGATGGACATCCTGTTCGTGAGATGATCTCAGAGAGTGGGAAGTGCTGTGATGATGGCAGAAATCCCTGTGCTGCAAGTATTATACATCCACCACTACCGTCACTCCCATTTCACAGATGAAGAAACTGAGGCACAGATACGTTAAGTAACCTGCCTGAAGTCACACAGCGTATAAGTGACACTCTCAAAATTAAGCCCCCAAATATCTTTGTGACTCCCTCTCATAAGTAATTATAAGGAAAATCAAATGGGTTCTTGGGATAGTGAGTGTCTGGGGTACGGGCCTGCTTTATTTCTTTTTATTTATTTTTTAAGTAAACTTTAATAGAAGTATAACTCACACTTGGAAAAGCGCAGAAACCATAAACATTCAGTTCTGTGAGTCTTCACTACGTGACCGAACCATGTCATCACCCTCCACGTGAAGAAAAAGAACCACCCAGCCCCAGGCTGACCCCCAGGCCGCATCCCAGCCCCTACGATTACCTGTCCCCAGGGATTCGTTTCACCTCTTCTTGAATTGTACGTAGAGGGAACCACGCTGTATGTGTGCTCCACTGCACCTGGCTTCTCTCAAACATAAGTCTATGAGGTTTGTCCATGATGTAGGTGTCAGCAATGATTTATTCCATTGTATGAAATACAGGCACGCCTCGGAGATATTCCGGGTTCATTCTCAGACCTCCACAATCGAGCAAATATTGCAGTAAAGCAAGTCACATGAATGTTTTGGTTTCCCAGTGCATATAAAAGTTTACACAATACTATAGTCTATTAAGTGTCTAATAAAACAATGCACAGGCCTTAATTTTAAAATACTTTATTGCTAAAAGATGCTAACCATGATCAGAGCCTTCGGCAGGTCATAGTAGTAACATCAAAATCACTGAGCACAGGTCACCACGACACATATAATAATAATGAACAAGCTTGAAATATCGCGAGAATTACCAAAATGGCGTACAGAGACATGACGTGAGGAAACGCTGTTGGAAAAAATGGCTCTGATAGATTTACTCAGTGCAGGGTTGCCACCAACCCGCAATATGTAAAAAAACGCAATTATCTGCAAAGCTCAATGAAGCGAAGTGCAATAATATGAGGGCTGCCCATGCACCATAATGTACCCTTTTCTGAGGGGTGGACATTTGGGTTGTCTCCAGTTTGGGGCTATTGGAAGGGCACTTCTAGGAACTTCTTGTACACGTCTTGTGGGCATGTACGTACACCTGTTGGGTCCACGCCCAGGAACGGGACGGATGGACCTAAAGTAAATACGTTTAGCTTTACTAGATGCTGCCAAACCGTTTTCCAAAGTCAAAGCATTTCACGCTCACACCAGCATGTAGTCCCTCTACATTTTAGCCCACTCTCGGCGCTGCCTGGGTTTGAAAGTTGAGTCAATCCAGTGGGCGTGTGTGGCATCTTACTCTGGCTTTCATTTTCATGTCCTCGTGGCTGAACAGGTGAATCCCCTCTGGTACGTTGCTTGTCTGCTGGAATGTTCTCTCTGCCTTTGCAAGTCTTTCGCCCATCTTTCTTGGGGGTTGTCTATTTTTTTCTTACTGGTTTGTAGGAATTCTTTATATATTCTATACATACAAATCTTTTGTTGAATATCTGTATTGTGGGTGTTTTGTCCCACTCTGTGGCCTGTCTATTACTCTCTTAATGGGTTCTTTGATGGCTAGTTCTTATAATGTAGTCGAATTTCACAGTCTTTTCCTTTTTGGTCAATGCTTTTTTTGTCCTACTTCAGAATTCTGTGCCTCCCCAAGTGTCAAGATCATTTCCTACGTGTTCATCTTGAAGCCTTATTGTTTTACATTTAGATTCACACACACTCTTAGAATTGCTTGGCATTTGGAGTGAGGGAGGCGGGTTCAGAGAAAGCCCCTCTGAGTCGGACAAGCCAGAGCCCGTTCTGGGCCGGGGCAGACTGACTTGTTTTCGGTGAGTGAGAGGCGGGGAAGGGAAGGCGGTCTCTCTCATGGGACACTGGGAAGCCACTGCAGGTTCGAAGCAGAGCGAACAAGACATGGCTTAATTAGGCTCAGAGAAGATGCTTGGGCTGCTGGGTGGGGAACAGTTTGTAAAACTGAAGCGTCTGGGACTCCCCTGGTGGCACAGTGGTTAAGAATCCGCCTGCCAATGCAGGGGACATGGGTTTGAGCCCTGGTCAGGAAGATCCCACATGCCACGGAGCAACTGAGCCCGCGCACCACAACTACTGAAGCCCGCGCGCCTGGAGCCCGTGCTCCACAACAAGAGAAGCCACCGCAATGAGAAGCCCGCACACCACAACGAAGAGTAGCCCCCGCTCGCCGCAACTAGAGAAAACCCGTGCGCAGCAACGAAGACCCAACACAGCCAAAAATAAATAAATAAATAATAATTTAAATTAATTAATTAATTAAATTTAATATTAAATTATAAATAAATAATTAAAAAAACAAAAACCCCCAAAAACCTGAAGGGTCTGGTATGTTTGAAGACCAGCCAGGCCTGCTCCTGGCTCCTCTGATGACATCACCTCTGAATGTCCTGCTTGACCCACTGGTGGCTCCTCCCCCCTGGGGCACCCTGACCAGGGGTCTCTCTGCTCTTTCTCTGCCCCAGGCTGGCTCAGCCTGGTCTGTCCAGAGATCCAGTCACATTCTCCATCCTCCGCTCTCCCCTGGCAAGTCCGTTCTCCCCCTCCCACAGTACCTGAGGATCACCCAAACCTTCCCTCTCAGTCTCTCTGAAGTCCCTCTTCTCCTTTTCAACATTTTCATTCATCCAGCTGCTGGGTCCCCTCCCCTGAAGGAAACAACCACTCCACGAGGGAGATGGAGTTTCTCCTCCTCCAGGTAACATCTGCCTGATCCTGATGGGCTCCTGCCCCAGCCATCCATGAAGTAGCCCAAACACATTCTCCCAGGGACTCAGTCTGAGAAAGGTGTCGACGGGAGCCCTGGGGAAGACGCCAGCAAGTATTAGATGCTGAGATGTCATGCGGCGGGCCCGGACGTCCATGACGTGGGGTGCATCTTCACAGAAGGAGGCAGAGCCCCGCTGTCCCAAGGGCTTTTCCACCGGCAGACAAGACCCTCACAGCCCAGCTTCGGGGCAGTGAGCCACTTCTGTTCAGCCAAGAGACACATCATAGCGACAGATGACCAGAACAGGGGTCCTCTGCTTGCCAGAGAAGACCCAGCTTTCAACCATGAAACTAATTCTGCATCCATCCGCGTCTGGTCTCACATCCAGCATCCTCCCATCGAAGACGAGCTCCAGGCTGGGACCATGTACTGAAAAGAAATGGCAGTTTTTCTGGTCTCAGAGATCCACGCTCCCCACCCCCAGCCCCTGCCCCAACACACACACATTCTAGAATGCTTCATTCCTCCTAAACATAGTATTTTTCCTAATTTTCTTAACTGATGTTCTTAAAAATATAGGTCTTGCATTAGGGATTAGAATTTTCCAGCAGTCCCATGGGTAACAAAAACCAGCTGAGAGTCTGTTTTGGAAAAATAAAAGACCACAAGGAAAGGCTCTCCAAAACACAAAACCAGAAGAAAGTCTCTGCCCCAGAAGTCCCACAGACGTGCTGTTTATCTGTTTGCTTTTACTCAGAAGAGGGCTTTAGAAGAGCAACGTCTCTCGTGGGAGGATTTGCAGATGTGATGAGTGGGGGCAGATGTGGCATTATTAAAATGTCTGAAAGTATTGTCTTCTCTGCCAAAGCTGAAGAACCCCTGTTCTGGCTCTGTCTTGTTGCATAACGAACTACTCCAAACATCCTGGCTTAAAATAACAATTGATTACTATGTATCAGGGCTCTGTGGGTTGGGCAGACAAGGCACAGCAGGGATGCACATGTCTGGGATGTCAGCGGGGCTGACTCCAGTGGCTGGGGCTGGCCAGGCATCTCTCCCTTGCTCTCTCTACACGGCTCTCTATGTGGATAGTTTGGGCTTCCTCACAGAATGGCAGCCCGAGGGTAATCGAACTCCTTGCATGGTGGCTCAGGGCTCCTGGAAGAAGGATGTGGAAGCTGACAGTCCTCTTAAAGGCAAGGCCTGGAGCAGACAATCTCTTTCACCATACCAAGAGGTCAAGTCATCACAGACCAGGCCAGATTCAGGAGGAGGCAACATGGAGTTTACATCAAATGATTTGTAGCCATCTGTAATCCCCACGACCCTGAACCTCTCGGTACATGGGAACTTGCAGAACAGAAATGGCAAATGACAAGAATCAAACCCAAAATAAGTAGAATGATCTAGGTGGTCACAAAAAACAGAAAGTAGAAAATGCAACACGTCGCCTCTATATGTCCTAGGGAAAAACTAAAAGCCATTCATTCACACATTCAGTTACTTATTCACTCATTCATTCAACAAAGGGAAGACCTACTATGTGCGAGGCACTGTTCCAGGTGTTGGAGATACAGCAACAAACAAGCCAGACGAGGCCCTGCTGTCAAGGAACTTACAAATAATTTGTCAAGAGGGGAAGATGTTAAACACATAATTACAAAGATATTTAACTATCAAAGAGCAAAGTCATGGAGTCATAAAACCATGTACTGGGGGATTTGACCCAAGCAGAAGGTCAGGGGATGTTCCTTTGAAGAAAAGCTGTTTGAAATGGACATAAAAGACACGTTGGGGTCTTCTAGGTGAGGAGAGGAGAGGGGGAGAGGGCATTCCTGGCAGAAGGAACAGCTTGTGCAGAGGCTTAGAAGCAGGAAGACAGAGAGACAACCAGGGTGGCTGGAGCTCAGAGTGCGAGAGAGGAAACTGGACATGTCCGGACCCTGATGGTGCAGCCTAGTGAGAACTTTGTCCTGTCACAAGGACAGTGGTGAGTTCTTGGAAGGCTTTAAGCAGAGAAGGACCTAGCCAGACTTGGGTTTTCTAAGCTGATCCTGGAGGCTCAGAAAGGAAGCTGGGAGACCCGGGAGGAGCTGGCTTCCTCCAGGCGGGTGGGGTGAAAATGGAGAACATTTGGGAGGTAAAACTGACGGTCCTTGTTGATGACACAGAGCCTGGTCATGGCAGTCTCCCATTCATATTTATGGAATAAGTGAACAAATGAATGAATGGGTTAGAGTCAGACATGAAAGGGAGGCTTCAGGGTAGGCCCCCAGGTTTGGGGTTTGAGCCCCGAAGTGGGTTTTAGAGCTGTGGGTGCAGCAGCTCGGTGGAAGGAAGAAGGGAAAGCTGAGCTCAATTTCAGACCCTGTGGGTTTCTGGGGTCTCGGGAGCAGCTACCTCTCCCCCCGCAGGATGAGGCTCTCTCAGGGGTCTGGAGTCACTGGATGCTTTGTTTCTGGGAAACAGCACTGAGCCGGGTGCCTGGCTGGATCGTGGCTCCCCTCGGGAGGTGCCCTAGGAGAAGGAACGGGGAGGAGCCCGGGAGGAAGCTGCAGCTGCCCCAAGGGGCAGACTGGCGCTTTGACGTCTCCTGGACGGAGCCGAGCCTCCAGCCCCCACGTCTGATGACGCTCAACGGGGAGCACGCCCAGCCCTGGGCCTCCAGCCTTAATTATGTCCGAGACTGTTTACAGTGTCTAATTATCGCCATTAATTGACTGCGGGAGGCCACACGTCCCCCGTCTTTCTGACACTATGATCCACCATCCTGCATGGCTGCCTGCAGCGGCAGGAAGGAGAGGTAGCTGGGGTCTGGCTTTATTTTATTACCAGGAGATATTTATTTCTGTGACTTTCTACAAGGAGAGGAAACAATAGTAATCATCAGATAAACCAAAAGAAGCGTACACAAACACACACACACACACACACACAAAAGCAAGAACAACCCCCAATTGTTTGTTTGAATCGTATTCTACATGTAAGAAATAGTTTCTGCCTTCCACGGGGCTCCCCGCTCCCTTCCTCCTTCTTTCCCTCCCTTCCTTCCTGTCTATCTAATCTGTTTTTCCACATCTACATCTAGAAAAGTTCAGGAGTCTTAGTTTTATCATTTCTATCCATCCAAGCTATCTGTCTGCATACTTGTCTATACTGGTCTGTGAGGCTTAGTTTTCTCATCTGAGAAGCGGAGGACAGTAGGCTTGTCATGGAAATTAAATGAATATAAATGTTTCCCATGTTCCTGGTGTGTGTGTGTCCTAAAGACATGCAGGATGTTACCTAGATCGTCACAGACACAGGTCCTGTCTTCTGGGTCCTGCTCAGGAACTGACACATCTGTCTTGGTTTTGAATTTGGAGGGTTCAAATCTCAGGGGTGGAGAGTGTGGCAGGTGCTCTGAGCTCTCAGTGGAAGAGAAATGGTTTCAGGACAACGGAAAGTCTTCATTCACGGCTTAACTGCTCAGGGCCTCACAGCCAAGCGAGCGCAGAACGAGCTGGGCGGACGTCAGCCCGTTATCGGTATGACCCTCCTTACACCTGTAGAAGGCTCTTACCTCCACGGCACGTCAGGGTGTTTATACCTCTTTGCAGATGAGCGAGCAGCTCTCTGTCAAGGTGAAAGTGAGATTGGGGTCACGCTGCTGGCCGGGGCAGGGAACAAAGGAGCCAGAACTGGAGCCACGCCTTTGGACTCCTGGTCCAGCGCTCCGTCTGTGAGCCACATCAGGCTCGGGGGACACACCGTATGCTCTCATTACCAAATATATCCACCCAGAAGCTGAGGTCTCCCCAGAATTGTCCCTCGAGGAAGAAGGCATCCCCCTGCCTGGGGACTCACGTGTCCCCAGGTGGCCAGGTTCCTTCTTGATTGCCCTACTTGGAACCTCAAGGCCGACGGCTATGGAAGTTGTGTGTGGGGGG
>NW_020173687.1:5023593-5049835 GCF_003031525.2 Neophocaena asiaeorientalis asiaeorientalis | reverse complement strand
TGGGGTGATGCGGCAGGCTCCATCTCTTCACCTGTGTGATGGGAATGCTAATGAGACCATCTCATGCCGTGACTGCCTGTGGTCCATGGGAGCCTTCCATTCACGTGGAGTTTGAAAAGGAGGCTATTTTCCGCTTCCACCATCAGACAAGTGAGGTTGAGCTAGAGCGCAGGGAATGGCCTCTCGTTAGCCCCTCCGCCTAAATCCAGCCTCAGAAAGCCTATGGATTTGGACAGGATTGCAGGCCTGTGCTCTGGCTGACGTCTGGGCACTTAGAGATGCCCTGGCTGAAGCATTCACACGCTTCTCCTCTCTCCTCTCCAGACCCTTTTCCTGGGTGGGCTGCCCCTGAGGGTTTCTCAGGGCCCTGGAAGGAAACTCCTCTAAAGACACTGTGTGTTCCCCCCTCCGCCATCTAAAACGTGTTTGCCGCACTCGGCAGCAACGCCCTGCTCTGGGCAGTATTTCACTCAAGAGAAAACAGCCCTCAAGTCCTACCCGTGTTTCGTGGGGTCAGACTGTGAACACGCCAGCAGCCAGCCTGGGGCACATATTTCAAGTTGTGTAATTAGACTAATGATAGTAACTGGATTCATTGACACTTTTTGAAATTGGACTCTGTGTTCTGTTATTAACACCCCCATTCTACAGATGAGGAAACTAAGGCTCAGAGAGGTGAAGTACCTCCCTCAAATTTACCAGCTGCCTGCACTTCTTGGCAGCCTCCCAGCCAGGAGGCCCCATGGAGGGACCAGGAGGGGAATCAGCATCTCCTCTCCTGCTCAGAAGGGGCGTGGTCTGCAGCCAGGGTTCCCTGGGCCCCTGTCCCCTGCGCCATCAATGAATTAGTGAAGTAGAGCCTGCCAGGGGCGTCAGAACTCATGGCAAGCTACAGGTGGAAATGCCAACTGCCACATGGAGTCGCATTAGAGGGGACTGTGGTAGTTAGTCATTTATTTCAGGGGGTGGTTATTTTTTTCTTTTTTTTCCCCATCAATGTCTCCGGAAGCCAAGGTCCTGCCAGCCCCTGGATGAGGCTGTCCCTGGGGGGAGCCTGGGACACTCCAGAGCATTCGGGGTCCTGGCCGGACCAGTGAGGTCTGAGAGTCCTAGAGACCATGTTTGTGGCCAGTTTGGACACCCACACCCCCCTCCGCCCACGAAGCATCATTGCTTCTCCAGCCTTGCTTGAATGAAGAGCTGATGACTAGTTTTGAAAGGAAGTCATATATAGTGGAAAATGCTCTTCCAAACTTGAACGAAGCCAGACATCTGCTGGAGGATGTCGGCTCCCCTGAAGGAGGGGAGAGTCATAACTGGGTGATGACATGGTCTAAGACCACCTGCAGCGTGACCCACCTCTCGGAGGTCAGCCGTCACCATCTCTGCTCCTTCTCTGCTGGGACTGGGCCGTCCCGAGTCATTCCTGCAAGAAGCCGTGGGGTCAGGAATCAGCACCTCTGAATTGGAGCTCCTGCCTTGTGACACCTGCTGGGGGTTCATATTTTAAATCACCATTCCTTTCATCCGACCAATGGGACAGTGAGCTCATCCAAGGGGAGCCACGCCTTAGTCTTCTAGGGTCCCCATGGCCAGCATCACTTCTGGCCCTGGGGGTCTGGTGAGCAAATGCAGACTAAGAGAAGGAATGCCCATTGCCAGGTTTGGACCTGAGATGCCGGGCCACCATGAGTAGCAGGTAGACCTTGAGCCTTGTGTGCCTGGCGAGGCTAAGTCTCTAATAAATAAAATGAAAGACAGGGAGGGGAAAAGGGAAACAAGGAAATTGTAAAATCAATAGGCAACTGACATCAAACTTTACTATGCCATCTACGCTATTGAAAAACCACAGAGTCTGGGTCTGAAAATATTAGCATTTCCAAAGTGCTTGAGTACGGAAAGAGGAATTTCACTCCGCATTAGATCACTGAGCAGTCGCTGAAATTTCTGCCTTTTGCTGCCTAGAAAATAAGTCCCTCCTGACATCCTTATGCATGGAGCTGTCTGGGGGCCATTTCCAAAAGCCACGAATAGAGTCAAGAAGTAATTTCCCACCTTGGGTGCTGGTACTCAAAACCTGACTTGCAGTTGCTTTTGAATTTCTAAGTCAGGTGACAATGGAATTACTGATGTCAAGTGAGATTTTTTTTTTCTGAAAGGAGGACCCATGAACCTTGGAGAAGATCAGGTGGAGTTCCTCCTCCCCCATCATCCCCCAGGCAATACCCATCACTCCTGGCCTGCCATCAGCAAGAATCCTGTTGGTTCAGTTTAGCCAGAATCCCCCTTACGCTGATGTTTCCTCTCAGTGAGTTGCCATCCTCGAACCCCACCCCGCTCCTTGTCTGTAATTCCCCACTTGCCCTTGTTGTGATCGGAACTGAGTCCAGGTCTCTTCTCCCCTATTGCAATAGTTCTTGAGTTTTTTGTTTTTACCATTTTAACAGTATCTTGGAGTCCTGAAGGTTTTAATATCTTTGAGAACCCTCAGTAGAAATGTACCCCTTCTGTTCCCATCCTTTGGCGAAGCATGCCATAGCTGACCCCCTACCCTGAGAACTCACAGAAGGTCCCTCTCATTCTTCTCTGCTGAATTTGCAAGCTCCAAGACTTTCAGGCTGCACCAATGTCAGGCTGAGGCCAGTGGCCAGGACCATGGTCTGGGTGGGGCCCAAGGGTGAGCATTTCCTACCAGTTCCCAGTCTGTGGACCACACTTGGAGCAGAACTGTGCTGACCTAGAAATTCGGTCCACGCACAGACAAAACTACCTTTCTAAAAAGTCTTTAAATCACCTTATATCTGCCTCTGAGCTCCTGTCACTCATGGCTGGAGGCAAATTCAACCTTGGTCATCCCAGGACGTGCAAAGGCCCTGGGGTCTTGCACAGAATCGAGTATATGTGAGCCCTTCTTGTCTTCAGTCCATGCCAGCCGCCCCTGAGGTGCTCATTGCCAAAGCCCCTGTGGCTCTTGGAATTTGGGAGGGCCCCCAAATTCTTAGAGTTTCTGTGCTTCTCTTGGGGCCCAGGGCCTTGCCCAGATGGACCATGCTGTCTGGCTGCTTGTTCCAGCAAGTTAAACTTCCAACAGGCCCCCTCCCCTGCTGGGTCTCCTGACCCCAAGTCAGAGAAGGGTGAACATGACAACCTGTGAGGCAAAGAAAGGTCATTCCTAAGCTACCCCGGGATTTGTAAATCCAGACAAGCAAACCAATACCTGGGCTGAATAAAACCCCAATGAAAATGTGTTTACGTAGGATCTCCCAGAGTGGCCATACTGCTTTACATCCCCACCAGCAATATATGAAAGGCCCAGTTTCTCTGCATCCTTGCCGGCATTCGGTGTTGTCACTATTTTTAAATTTTAGCCATTCTGCTGGCTGTGTACTATTGCATCACTGTGGTTTTAATCTGCATTTCCCTGATGGCTGATGATGTTGAATACCTTTTCACGTGCTTCTTTGCCATCTGTATAAATCCTTTCCAGTGAAATGTCTCTTGACCATTTTCTAATTAAATGGTTTTTCTATTGAGTTCTGAGATTTCTTTTTTTTAAAAAAATTTTCCCCCAGAGAATTGTTTACCTTTTAAATTTTCTTAGTTTTTTGCTTTGCTTTATTTTTATCATTATTATTATCTTTTGGCCGTGTTGGGTCTTCGCTGTTGTGCACAGGCTGCACGCAGACTGCCTCTAGCTGCGGCGAGCGGGGGCTGCTCTTCGTTCGTTGTGGTGCGCGGGCTTCTCATTGCAGCGGCTTCTCCTGTTGCAGAGCATGGGCTCTAGGCACGCGGGCTCAGTAGTTGCGGTTCACGGGCTCTAGAGCACAGGCTCAGTAGCTATGGTGCCCAGGCTTAGTTGCTCCGCGGCATGTGGGATCTTCCCGGACCAGGGCTCGAACCCGTGTCCCCTGCACTGGCAGGCGGATTCTTAACCACTGCGCCACCAGGGAAGTGCCTTGCTTTGTTTTATTTTAATTAAATTTTTTTTTTACTTTAAATATAATTAACCTACAAGACTGCGTTAGTTCCAGGTGTACAACATAGCAGTTCAGTATTTCTATACACTACAAAATTGAGAGCTCTCTCTGGGTCCCAGGTACTAGTCCTTTGTCAACTACGTAGTTTATAAATTTTTCCTGCAAGGTTTTTCATCGTCTTAAGAGAGTCTTTTGCAGAACAAAGTTTTTAATTTTGACCAGGTCCAACAAACTGAGTTTTCCTTGCATGGACCATACTCTTGGTGCCCTGGCCGGATACTGAGGAACTTTATCCGCTCTGGACTTCTTTGGCACCTCCGACAGGCCACGCCCTCCCTACCAATCTTCTTTGCGCTGTGGGTGTTTTCTTGGTTTAGAACTCTGGCAAATCCTTAAAAAATGATATATATATTTATCACACGACCAAATAATTGCATTTCTGGACACTTGTTCCGAGAAATGAAAACGTACATCCATACAAAAGCATGCCCATGATTATTTCCAGCAGCTTTGTTTGTAATAGTCAAAAACTGGAGACGCCCCAAATGTCCTTCAATGGGTGAATGGTTAAACAAATAAAAAGGAATAAAGAGAGACAAATTCTTGGTATACACAACAACTTGCGTGGATCTCAAGGGCCTTTTGCTGAATGAAAAAAGCCAAGCTCGAAAGGTCACATATTGTATGCTTCCATTAACGTAAGGTTCTTGAAATGACAAAATTACAGAAACAGAGAACAGATGAGTGGTTCCCAGGGGTTAGGGAAGGGAGAGAGGGGCGGGGGAGTGGTGTGACTCTGAAGGGAGAACTTTGTGCTGATGGAACCGCTCTGTGTCTTGATCATGATGGCAATTCCATGAATCCATGCGTGGGGTAAAGTTGCATAGAACTAAACACACACGTACACACGCACACACACACACACACACACACACACGTGCACATAAAGCTGGTGAAATCTGCAATAGCACCAATGTCAATTTCCTGGTTTTAATTTTTTTTTTTTGTTTTTTTGCGGTACACAGGCCTCTCACTGTTGTGGCCTCTCCCGTTGTGGAGCACAGGCTCCGGACGCGCAGGCTCAGCGGCCATGGCTCACGGGCCCAGCTGCTCCGCGGCATGTGGGATCTTCCCGGACCGGGGCACGAACCCGTGTCCCCTGCATCGGCAGGACTCCCAACCACTGCACCGCCAGGGAAGTCCCTGGTTTTAATATTGATAATAGCTATTAAGGTGTTACCATTGGGAGAAGCTACACATCAGACCTCTCTGCACCATTTTTGCGAGTTTGATGAATCTACAGTTGTCTGTAAATCTATCTATCAGGGAGAGAAGGCATGGAGCCTTGTAGGGCCTGATCAAACATCTGGAGGCAGGTGTCCACTGGTGGTGGGTTGAACGCCAGGCGTGCGCAAGCATTATCCCTCAGGCTGCTGGGGGTATGTGGTGGGAGGGGGCAGTGGGAGGAAACAATTAGAAGCGGCTGCAGACGCGTAATCTGGAAGCACTTACTGGGGAGAAGGGACGGGGCTTGGTGGTCCTCTGCAGTGTAATGGTTCGCGGGACCAAGAGCTGACCCTTGAAGGTATTTTCCTGCTGCGTGGGGAGTTCTAGAAAGACAAGAACCTAGGTTTTGGGAATTCCGAGGCCTGACTTAGCACAGAGCAGACAAAGGGCTATGGGCTGGATTTCTAGAGAGAAGACCAAGATGGGATGCCTCTCACCTCCATGGCCAGCCCCGCATGACGTGGGCGCCATCTGTCTTGATCGCCTCGGAGTCTGATGTGTCCCCCAAAGTAGATTAGCCGTTGCTCTGGAATGCTCCTGGGAGGCCAGGAACAGAAGTCCTGAACCCCGAGTGTACATTCAATACATACGCCTGAGGCCGCCGGCAGCGTTGGGAAGAGGGACCGGAGCTCGCGGCCATATGGGGATGTCGCTGTGGGAAAAAAATATTTATAAAATGGCTTTTCCAAATGTTTAATCTACAGCAGATGCATCTCACATTAATCTGTTTGGCTTGGCTTCCGCTGTGCAGAGATGCCGTTTCATCGTGCAGGCCTCCTGGAGCAGAGGAAATGGGGGCTGTTAAAAGATTCATCTGTTTGTGACTCAACTCGAAAGGGAGGTCTTTGGGGGCGACAACCTGGGGTGGGGGGAAGGGCAGCAGGGAGGAAGGCGCAGGGCCGGGACGAGAAGGGAGTGAAGTTCCCCCACATCCCCCTTGGCTCCCGGGAGTAACCAAACTTTTCATTTTCATGTCATGGATGCTGTGTGTTTAATCTCCCTCCTGGAATAATGAACCGATGGCTGAATCTCTTACTAAAAAGTGATGCTGTCGTGTTAATTACCATTGAGTAATGGGGCTGCACTCCGATTCCTAACTCTGTTATTTCCCTGACTTTCGCAGAAGGGAAAACAGTCCCTTACTGAGCAAGCTTCACATCATAGATGTTTCTCGAATGGGAAGTGGGAGCACGGATTTCTCCAGCCTCTTGCCACCTTCACCATCCCTCGGATCCCAGGATCACCCCCCACCCGAGCCCCTGCCAACCTCAGGGACTTCGCATATTCTGTTGCCTCTGCTCTCCCCTCACCTCTGCCTTGAGTGACTCCTGCTCCGGGCTTAAGCTTCAGCGTCTCAGGGTTTGGAACCCTGGGGTCTCCTCCTCACTTGAACACACTCATAACCGCACTTCGACCTTGTGATGCTGCAGTTCTGTCTCCCACACAGGACCTTGTCCACCACTGGTGACACCTGTCTGACACCTGGTGCGAAAGAGCTGCCCAGATGGACAGACCGAGAGGTGCTGAGTGACACGTGACTCTCAGGTGATTCATCTCTGAAGACCCGGGTGAGGAAACAACAACAGCCACTGCATTTTCATTAAGATGCTGGAGGTCCTTTAAGCCCCTGGATGGTCACTTCCCACCTGGTCTGAGGAGAGGAAAGGGGACAGCACCCCCCTAAGCTCTCCAGGTCCATTTCAGCTGCTCAAGTGTGAAAAACAGAACAATGGCCCCAAGGTGTCCATGTCCCAATCCCTGGAACCCGTAAACATGTTCTCTTACATGGCAAGGGGACTTTGCAGACGTGATTACATTAAAGTTCTTGAGATGGGAGGTTATCCCGATCACCTGGATCTCTACCTGGGCCCAGTCTAGTTACATGAATCCCCCAAAGCAAAGAAGCTCGTCACATCACAAATCAACAGGGAAATACAAATCAAAACCGCAGTGAGATACCACCTCACACCCATTCAGATGGCTACTGTTAAACAACAACGAAACAAGTGTTGGTGAGAACGGGGATAAATTCGAACACTTCTGCTCTGTTGATGGAAATGTGAACTGGTGCAGCCACTGTGGAAAAACAGCATGGCAGTTCCTCAAAAATTAACAATAGGATTACCATATCACCCAGCAATTCCACATCTGGGTATACACCCAAAAGAACTGAAAGCGGAATCTGGAAAGTATATCGATATTTGTACACCCATGTTCGTAACTGCATTACTTACAACAGCTAGAACGTGGAAGCCACCCACGTCCATTGATGGATGGATGGATAAGCAAAGTGTGGTCTGTACATATAATGGCATATTATTCAGCCTTAGAAAATGAAATTCTGACACGTGATACAACATGGATGAACCTGGAGGACATTATGCCGAGTGAAATAAGCTGGTCACAGAGAGACGAACACCGTGTGATTCCCCCCGTAGGAGGAACCAAGGCTAAGCAGACTCATAGAGACAAGAAGCAGAATGGTAGTTATCACAGCCCGCGGGGAGGGGCGCAGGGGGAGTTACTGCTGAATGGATTCAGAGCTTCAGGTTTACAAGGTGGATGGGGCCCATGGTTGCACAATAGTGCGATTTGTTCTTTAATAGATCTTTATCGGAGTATAATTGCTTCACAATAATGTGATAGTTTCTCTTGTACAACAGAGCGAATCAGCCATATGCATACACATGTCCCCATATCCCCTCCCTCTTGCGTCTCCCTCCCACCCTCCCTATGCCACCCCTCGAGGTGGTCACAAAGCACCGAGCTGATCTCCCTGTGCTATGCGGCTGCTTCCCACTAGCTATCTATTTTACATTTGGTAGTGTAGATATGTCCATGCCACTCTCTCACTTCGTCCCAGCTTCCCCTTCCCCCTCCGCGTGTCCTCAAGTCCATTCTCTACGTCTGCGTCTTTATTCCTGTCCTGCCCCTAGGTTCTTCAGAACCAATTTTTTTTTTTTTTTTTAGATTCCATATATATGTGTTAGCATACGGTATTTGTTTTTCTCTTTCTGACTTACTTCACTCTGTATGACAGTCTCTAGGTCCATCCACCTCACTACAAATAACTCAATTTCATTTCTTTTTAAGGCTGAGTAATATTCCATTGTATATATGTGCCACATCTTCTTTATCCATTCATCTGTCGATGGACACTTAGGTTGCTTCCGTGTCCTGGCTATTGTAAATAGAGCTGCAATGAACGGTGTGGTACATGACTCTTTTTGAATTATGGTTTTCTCAGGGTATATGCCCAGTAGTGGGATTGCTGGGTCGTATGGTAGTTCTATTTTTAGTTTGTTAAGGAACCTCCATACTGTTCTCCATAGTGGCTGTATCAATTTACATTCCCACCAACATTGCAAGAGGGTTCCTCTTTTCACCACACCCTTTCCAGCATTTATTGTTTCTAGATTTTTTGATAATGGCCATTCTGACTGGTGTCAGGTGATATCTCATTGTAGTTTTGATTTGCATTTCTCTAATAATTAGTGATGTTGAGCATCTTTTCATGTGCCTCTTGGCCATCTGTATGTCTTCTTTGGTGAAATGTCTATTAAGTTTGTTTTATTGATATTGATCTCCATGAGCTGCTTGTATATTTTGAAGATTAATCCTTTGTCCGTTGTTTCATTTACAAATATTTTGTCCCATTCTGAGGGTTGTTAATGCCACCAATATATATATATATATCTATCTTCATTTGAAGATGAAGGACTTCCCGGGAGGTCCAGTGGTTAGGGCTCTGTGCTTTCACTGCTGAGGTCCCAGGTTCAATCCCTGGTTGGGGAACTGAGATCCCACAAGCCATGTGGCATGGCAAAAAAAAAAAAAAAAAAAAAAAGGTTAAGATGGTAAATTTTATATGTATTTTAGCACAATTTAAAAAGAAATTTTAAAGTGGCGAACGTTTGCCAGTGAGAGCAACTTGAGCTCCAAAGAAGGGTCAAAGAGATGACAGTGTGTGGAGTCTACACCCTGTTGCTGGCTCTGAGACACAACAGCCCACGTGTAGGACTAGGAGCGGAGAGAGGCCCCAGCTGACAGCCAGCAAGGAAGCAGGACAGCAGTCCTCCAACCCCAAGGAACTGAAGTCGACCAACAACCCCAATGAGCAGGACAGATTCTCCCCTAGAGCCTCCACCAGGATCACAGCCCCGCGGACACCTTGGTTTTAGCCCCGAGAGGCTCACGGCAGACTTCTGACCTGCAGAACTGTAGGAGGATAGATTCATATTGTTTAAAGTGCCACGTTAGCACTCATTGTTTTAGGGCAGAACAGGAAACTAATACACGAAAGAAGCCCAGTGTAGGGCAGACAGGGATACACCAGGGACCAGAGCCCTGGCTCAGCCACAGACTGTGCAGCCACGTCCCTGGTCACATGGCTTCGGGGTCCCCAGCCTTACAAAAAGGAGGTTGGCTTAGGAGTCACAAGCTTTTCTTTTTTTTCCATTTATTTGGCAAGATAGACGTTTTCTTGAGTGATATCTTCTGTGAAAGCCCCCAAGTGGGTACCAGACAAAATTTTTCAAAGGTCTGCTTTGTTTGAAGTGAGGGTAGGGGTCTGGGCCCAGCCTCCTGGGTACTCCTCAGCCCAGCCCCTGGGCCCGGCACCCCCAGCTCTGCAGAGCCCTGGGTCTCCACCTGCTCCATTAACAGGAGACTAGCCTGGGGCTCCCGAGGCCCCTGGCTCTGACACTTTGGATTTGTTTTTTGACAGTCTCAGTCTTCTTGAAATACAAACTTGATCACGCCCCCGAGGCCTCCTCTTTCCTGTTCCCCCACCACTGCTCTTGGATAAGGTGAAACCCAGCAGGTCCAGCTTCTGCTGTTCTCCCACACCCATCCTCAACTCCCAGGGCCAGCCCCTGAGTTTCACACGATGCCCTCTCAGACCCCTGAGGGACAGGAGGGACATTTCTTGGCTCTTCCAAGCCCTTTCATTGAGACCAGATGGACACCTGCCCAAGGCTGTCCCTGAAAGATGCTGGTCCAGCCTTTAAATGAATCTGAAGGAAGAGCCAGGACGGAGAAGCCAGACAGATCCAGTTTCAGTCATGTTTCACCCTATGACCCTGTTCCAACTACTTAAGCTCCCTGAGCCTCATTTGGCTCCTTTGTGAAATGGAGACATTGGTGTCACCTCATTCATGGGCTCATTACCTGTACACAACACCGCAAAGTATGCGCCCGGCACAGTCCCGGCCCCGGCAATGTTAGCTGCGATTATTATTAACGGGGAGCCTCTCAGCCTTAAATGGCTACTTTCCTACCCCGTTCCCCCTTCAAAACATCTCCTTCAGCCCTAGCTGAGACGGAAATGAGGAAACGAACCTGACACCCGCTGTACACGTTCCTTTGAAGAGAGTCACCCTCCAGGAGGAGAGACCTCATCGAAATGTAATTTTTTCCCCATTAATCGTCCACCGAGACAGCTCTCGGGTCTCCAATTCTCTTAAGCAAATAACAACGAAAAGAAAAAAACCTTTCCTTCCAACTCGAAGTGCAGATTTGTATAATAAAAGCATGGCATTGAAGCTGTTATCTCTTCTCATCTGGCCTTCCCTTTCATAACTCACAAAGGGTCTGGCCCCTCTCTCTCCCTCTCTCTTTTCCCTTGCTTTGAGGCCAGACCCACACATGGCACAGATAGCATCACTGCAGAGCCCAGCTCTGAACAGCCCCGGGCCAGCCCCTCCTGCACTGTTCCCTGGTACTTCCACCCCTAATGCTTGCTTCCCTGGCCTCTGTATTCCCGACCTTTCCTCTTCCCAGTCGTGCGGCCATGAGGCCAGACCCGCAGTGGAACGGAGCACAGTGCAAAGTGAGCCTTCAGAACCTCAGACCAGTGTTCAAATCCTGCCTCAGCTTTGCGGTTTAGGCGAGTCACCGCCCCTCTGCAAGTCCATCTTCACCTTGTAAGGTGGGCATGACAAAACCAACAGCCCAGCCTTACTGAATGTCAAAGGCTGCCGTTATTAAATGGGTCAATCCACCAACTCTTCACTGCACGTCTACTGTGTGCTGGGGCCCAGGGATGCAGAGTGAACAGGGCCCGAGCTGAGACCCTGGTCCTTGCATCCCAGGGCCAGTCACAGAAGAGGTGCTCTTGAAATGGGCATTGAAGGGTCCAGGGGACCCCGAGACCACCATCATGTGGACACCAGTTGCAAGTCTGGGGCTCTCAGTTTTGATAATCCACTGGAAAGACTCAGAACTCGCTGAAAGCTGCTGCACTCACAGTTACAGTTTATTACAGCAAAGGATACAGACAAAATCAGCCCAGGGAAGAGACCCCAGGGGACAGAGCCCAGGAAAGCTCCGAACTGGAAGCTTCTCGTTGTCCTGTGTCTGGGAGTCAGGAACAGCCCTAACCTCTCCTGGCAAAGACATGTGAGCACGAAACAGAGCCGGAGCCTGTGGTCCTTGCCCCCCAACACACACACCCCAGCGGGTCCTCCTCCTGCCTTTTGTCTGTAGAAAAACTTTAACCAAAGTATAAGTTTAATCAGAGAAAATAAAGAAACAAAGGAAAACAGTCCAACGAGACAAAATAATAATAGTTGAGTCATTATTAAGCAGGGTCAGGGACCTTTAGTCCCTCCTCAAGAGCTAGAGGTAATATTCTGAGCCATGTCCTGTGAGCTGTCTTGTAGATACTGAAACCCACACCAGGTGGAAGAAGTTAACTACATGATGACCAGACAGTAGCCATGACATAAGCTTCCACAATTCTGAGAACTGGCCTCAAAGAAGTGGAAACACACCAACCATGGAACTAAAGACTAATGTGAAGGGTTACCAGAGGGTGGCACGTTGGAGCAGTGTCTGCAGAAGGCACTCCTGCACACAGGGGAGGGGAAGCAGGAGGACGGGTTGGAAGGCAGCTGTGGTCATCACAAAGTCAAAGAGACGCTGACCTGGTACCCAGATGGCCTTCCCCGCCCTCTGCTCCCTCCAGCCACAGCTAACGCATGGGTGTGGTAGGGGTCAGCTCCTCCTGGCTGGTGAGAGCTCGTCGTTAAACATCCAGGGACCTTGTGAGCCTTTGTTGCACCATTGCTAGCTTTGAAATCGGTCACACGGAGAGAGTATTTACACCACGGAAATGGGCAAAAGCTACAAATCTGGACTTTCCTCTCCCTGCCCCTTGGAGAGCTTGTTTTCCAGCAAAACACCACTTCCTAAGACCACCCCCCTTCTCTGGAAAGGTGACTGTGATCAGGGGAGCCTCTCTGTCCGTCGCAAGGGCATCCCACAACAAGAACCGACTCACAAGGGGCTTGGATACCTTGCTTCACGCCCGAGGTGGATTCAACTCTGTGGCGGAATCCACTCTCCCCATGGGAGCAGGGCAAGGTGTGCCCGGAAGAGAAGCGCCCATGGTGACCGAGGAGAAGGCTTTGGGAGAAGATTACTTCAGGGTGCTCCCCTGCAGGTGAGCACACCCAGGTCCTGTACTCATCGTCAGCCCCAGGTTGGTGGGAAATGGGCAGGTGGGGACGTTTCTCTTCCATCCCTGTCAGCAGCATCTGAGTTTCCTTATCAAATGCAGATTTACTCCGGTCCGTCCTTGCCCTCACTGCCTTGCCAGCTTCTCCTGAGAGCCCTCCCTCGAAACCACCCCAGGACAAGAATGCCCATCTCAGGCTCTGCTGCTGTGACTCCATGCCCTGAGCTCACTCCAACGACAAGTGGAGACCAGCGGGATCAACAAAGTATCTCGGATACGGACGGGGGAAGCCCCAGAACCAGCAACTGTTGAAGTCCATGCTCTGCAGACACGGAGGACCAACCGCTCTTGTTGAAGATCTAGACCTTCATCTCGATGAAAACTGTTCACAAGCCCCAGCTCCCCAGCGCTTAGAAACAAAATGAAATTCAGTTTGGAATAACAAGGCTTCTGTTGTCTGGGTGAGGTCACCGCGGAACCGCTGTGTCAGGCCCAAAGAATGTCTCCGTTTCCCCCTGCCTTTCGGGTGACCCCTCACGGGGGCCCACCTGCTGTAGCAGGTCACCAGATAGAGAGCAATTAATTTTTATAGCCCTCTGCTCCCAGCTTCCACCATGTGCTTGTGAGGTCACTCTTGCCACTTTGTTTTGATATGTGTTAAAGATGTTGGTGTCTTCAAGAGGGAGGAGATATGGGAACATATGTATATGTATAGCTGATTCACTTTGTTATAAAGCAGAAACTAACACACCATTGTCAAGCAATTATACTCCAATAAAGATGTAAAAAAAACAAAAAAAAAACGACGTCGGTGTCTTGAGAATCACACCTCCCCAATGAGCTCAGATCCCCAGGTTTGCGAAAGAAACTTCTCCTGCAGTGTTGGCTCTGCAGAGCTCCGCAGTGGGTTCCTGGAGGTGACAGCGAAGACCATCCCCAGATGCTGGGCGACCTTGGGCAAGCCCCTTCCCCTCCCTGGGCCTCCATTTTCTCATGAACCTAATGCAAAACTTCAACTAGATGAGCATTTCCCAAACTTCCATCGTTCCCCAGCACTGCCATAATTTTGGCCTCTTCTGCCACCTGTACTAGAATGCGGTCACTACCTTTTCTTCTGTAAACCACCTCGCATTTTTAATTAACTGCATTTAATCTAAAAGGAACCTTGGTATCACCACCGTAAATGGAAATCAGTGTACCGTGCCATTAATAGAAAGTAATTATTTACTTTCTAGAACCTTGAAATAATTATTTCTAAGTAATAATTGCTTGATTATTCAGAAATATTGAGAAATAATTATTTCTAAATGAATACGACTAAATTCCAGCCATGTGCTGCTGCCCGTGTAGGCTTTGAGCCTGGGGCCCTTCTCTCTGTTCACAAGGGAGATTAGAACTGTCAGGAGGTGCTAAAGACTCCTAGTGCCAGAAGAATTTCGCCTTGGTCTAAGCAGAGGGTGGAAAGGGGAAGCATTTTTGCACTGTATGAGTCAAGGTTATTTAATGCCTCATGCGTGCGTCACCTAAAACCGCGTTGCCCTTGGCCATTGGCTTTGGAAAACTTCGTATGCTATGCATGCTTTGGAAAACACTGGTTTAAATCTTCCCTAAAAGTCTCTCTAATTTTGCGAAATACTTCGGAGCTCCAGAATGCTTCTAGAGCTTCTTCCCAAGCTAGCTCAACATCGCCCCAGGGTAGCGCACAGACCGATTGGATCAGTTACTCAGAGAGCCTGTTTCAAAGGTGGATTCCAGGACCTACCAAGTCAGAACCTTTAGATTGGGGGCCCCAGGATCTGCCTTTGTAACAAGGGCAGCCCTTGATTTGAGCCTGAATTAGGGAAGCAGGACAGGGTGCTAGTCAGGAGGCTGACAAGAGCAGAGCCAGCCTGGGACAGGTGCCGGGAAAGTAAAGCTCAGAGAGCAGAGAGCCCTTCTGGTTATGCTTTCGGTGTCACCGCTGTGCACACGGGCAGAGAAGAAACGATGCTCTTTAGGATACAGGTTCAGATACCTGGTGGGTGGACTTTTCCTAAAAGACCCAGCAAATCCCTCTGGCTCTGTCTTCAGAACGGCTTTGAATCAACCCACCACAAACGCATCTCCAAGAGAGACATTACGGGGCTGAATTTTATTGACGTCAGCAGCAAACCTTCCTCGTGACCCCAGGAAGGGCGAGGTCTGTGCCAGGTTGAGATGAGGTTCCCAGAATGTTTGACAAAGAAACAGTCCTTCCCGCTGAGGAGCTGGAACCCCAGCACTCGTAAGCAGGCTGGACCCCCGGCACTCGCTGTTGGGCCCTTGGGCCACCAGGAGACCATCGCGGCTCTGCCATCCCGCCAGCGTCAGCTTGGAAGCAGCCCCGCGTTCCGACCCTCCTGTCGGCCTCCGGCAGCTCTGCTCAGTGTCTGTTTTATAACCAAGCCTGCTCTTCTGACCTATGAACACAGGGTGCTTTGGAGCCCAGCTCGTGTGGTCCGGCTGCTCTCCTGCCATTTTGAGAGAAACGTCAAAGGTGGGGTCCCTGCCACAGGCTCCCCCTTTGCAAATCAGATGAATTCAAAGCAAAAACAAAGACAGTCACACAGCCTGAGGGCCGCCGTCCCCTCCTCGCTGGCCCTTCTTCCTGAGGAGGCTCGGAGGATGCGAGGCCATCGTGTCTGGGAGGCACTGAGCCCCCAAATAAGAGACGCTGTTCTGGGCTCAGCAATGTCCCCCCAATACTCATGTCTTCCCAGAGCCGTAGAATGTGACCTTATATCGAAATAGGGTCTTTGCAGATGTAATTAGTTAAGGTCAGACTGGATTAGGGTGGGCCCTAATCCAATGACTGGTGTCCTTCTAAGGGTAGAGGGACACAAAGACATAGGGACATATGGCAAGGAGGGACGTGACGATGCAGTCAGAGGCTGGAGGTTTGCAGCCACAAGCCAAGGCACACCAAGAGTTGCCGGCAGCCACGGGAAGCTGGGAGAGAGACCTGGAACAGATTCTCCCCCAGAGTCCCCAGAAGGAAGCAGATTTCAGATGTCTGACCTCTATAAATGTGAGAGAATAAACGTTTATTGTTTCAAACACCCAGTTAGTAGTATTTTCTTACAACAGCCCTAGGAAATGAATCCAGAAGCTAGTTTAATGAGCACTTACTATGTACTAAGCATTTTGTTTAACACATTACAGACGCTCTTTCCAATCTGCCCAACGACCTCATGAAGTAGATGCCACCATTCTTTCCATTTTACAAACAGGGAAACTGAGGCTTAACTGGGTGCTCGTTGCCCAAAGGCACGCAGTTAAGTGACCGACCTATGATGTTCAAACTCTTGTGTCCCTGATTCCCAAACCTGTGTCAGTTCCATGGTATCACTCAGCTCCCAGAGGCAGGGACCATGCAGGGCTCTTGTTATCCTACGGATCCCATGTCTGGCCATGTTCCTGGCACATAGCGGGCCCTCGAGAAAGATGTGAGGACTGCATTCTGTGACTCTGTAAATGGGCAGAGGATTTGGGAATCACGCCCTTTATTAGTTGAGCCAATCAGTATCTATTGAAGGTCTGCTGGGCACCAGGCACTGGGGGCAGAGCAGTCGTGGCCCTGGCCCCGTGGAGTTTGCAGTCCAAGGACGTGAACTAGGGATAAAGAAGATGATTTACACGCTAATAACTGTGCCTGTGCTCTGCAGGACACAAGCAGCGTGAGGTGACAGAAGAACAGAGGATGTCGCCCTGCAGAGACGGGGTCCCTGACACCCGCATGCCCTCCTGAGGCCCCAGCTCCTGTTGCTGTGGCCATGGTGTTTGCGAGAGCTCCTTCTGGAAGGTTCCGGAAGGGCCTAAGGGTGCCTCCCTTTTATCAGCTGGACTGTTGGCTGTTTAGAATAAGAATAAGAGGATGTCCTGCTTCCTCCTCTAGGCCTCAAAGGCAACAGAGCTCACACACCGAAGGGCCTCGGGTGGGCACTGGCAGTGATTTGCTGGGGCTTCACGAGGGCAGCCTTTCCGGGGAGGCGTCTGTGCTGGTCGGCCTGGGCCTTTCACTCTCCCCGGACCAGGTGCCCGACACAGGCAGCGAGCCTCCCACTCGGGAAGCTCCTCCAGGACGCACAGCGGGCAACCTGGTTCCAGAGCATCCCTGCTCCCTGGAGGGCGGCCTGCCTCTCTGCTCACCTCCACAAGTAGTATTGTTAACCCTGTGAGCCCTGGATCAGAAGAGCCGTGAGGGGAGATGCTGCAACATCTCTGGACAAGGTCTGCACTCCAGGTCTCAGGAAGGAAGGAAGGAAGGAAGGGAGGGAGGAAGGGAGGGAGGGAGGAATGTGGGCAGGTGGCCTGTGGGGTGCACTTTGAGAAATGAGGGTGGACAAAGCCAATAAGGGCCACTCCTTCCCTGTTAGATGTACAACGGTATATCCCCAGGTTCTGCATCTTTGGACTCAACCAATCAAGGATCAAAAATGTTGGGGGAGGGGACAGGAATTCCAGAAATTTCCAAAGAGCCGAACTTGAATTTGCCATGAGCTGACAGCTATTTACATAGCACTCACATCGTATAAGGTATCACAAGTAATCTAGAGGTGATTCAAAGTGCACGGGACGATGAGCTTAGACTATATGCCATACTGCACCATTTTATATAAGGGACTTGAGAGGGTCCTCAGATTCTGATGCCCAAGATGCGGTCCTGGAACCAATGCCCTGTGAATACCAAGGGACGAGTGTGTCTTGCAGGGAGAGAACTTCAGCCAAGAAAAGACAGACTCTGGCAGAATGATGCAGCCCTGAGGGAAGGTGGAGCTTGCGGGAGCCTGTGAGCACAGCATTGCCGCCCTTCTGGAACTTTCTTCTTCCATCTCAGAAATCCTGCTTTGGGACAGGACCCAGAGTCACATCCACTTGGAGTCACTCCCAGGACTTGTTGATTTGCTCTGTACGAAACACTGTGTCAGTGTTTCAAACAAACTGGAGGTCAGAACTTATTTAAGCTCATGTTATGGCCCAGAGCTATTGACGAGGCCCAGGGAGGCAAGAGTATGGAAAGATATCGTTGAAAGCAGGCTGGAGACATGGGAAGTTTCCACGACCTTTTTGCTGCTGTCTCTTACAATCAGCCAATTACTGTTGGGATCTCTCGTGAGAAGTTCCCCTCTGATTCTTGGTCATAAAAACAGAAACTCATCACACGCTCAGCCCTGAGTGTTCATCCTTCAAGAATGCGGTTATCCCACTGTAAACGCACCCGTGATCTTTCTGTTTGGTCCCTCAGTGAGCAAATCATCTCTCAGGCTAAGAAATGTTGGCTCACGTAAGGTGGGATCAGTAAAGCCCAGGCATGTTTTTGGAAGGTTAAGAAAATTCTGCCTAAACATTTCAGCCAGGAAGACTTACAACAGGAACTCTTTGCTTATAGCTCCAGAGCAGGTGCCAGCACGGCCGAGTTCTGGGCTGAGCTGCAGATTGCCGACTCCCCGCTGCGCCCCTACACGGAGAGAGGGTGGGGCCTCTTATGAGGACACGAGTCCCATTCCCGAGATGATGACCTGATGAGCTCCACTGGCCCCGCCTCCTAACACCACCACCTTGGGCGTGAGGTTATCAACATATGATTTGGGGGGACACAAACATTCAATCTAGAGCAAGGAGTTACTGGGTGTAGCCAAATTCATAAAGGCAGAAAGCAGAATGGTGGGTGCTGGGGTCAGAGGGAGAAGGTGGGGTGGGGAGTTCGTCTTTAGTGGGGACAGAGTTTTGGTTTGGGAAGATGAAAGAGTCCTGGAGATGGATGGGGGTGACGCGTACATGGCAGTGTGAATATACTCAGTGCCAGTAAACGGTACACTTAAACAGATAAACTTTATGTTGTATATATTTTACCACAATCAAAAAAAAAATTGTTTCTCCCAAGGGCAAATCTGCAAGCATGACCCGTTCAGGGGTTAACAGTAGAGACTGATTTGCCCAACGCTTCAGTCACCAGCTAGAAAGTTTCAACTCCTGGTCTGGAGCCCCAAATCGCTAAAAATCAGGGTCTCGAGTTTCTCTGGTCCTTGTCGCCCCATCACAGCCCACCCCACCCTCACCCCGCCCAGAGCCACCCCCAGTAAGGGTGCCTTTCTGACCACTGAGACCACAGCCAAAGCAACGTCTGCTAGCCCTAACCCCTGGAGCTCCAGCCCTTACAAGTGGCGACCTCTCAGAGTTCGTTCTCTGTTCTGTTTACCAACAGGACTGGGGCCTGGAGGATATAACCCCGAGGGTCTGGCTGTTTCCACTTCTACATTTTAAAAAGGCTTTTTAACCTAAACTGAAGCCAAGTCGGGCTCAGGTAAATATTTGCTTTGGTTCTCTGTGTCCCCAGGGGACATCAGGCCTGGGGCCAGATGAAAGAAGCCAAGAAAAGGGAATTTATGCACCGAGAAAAATTGGGCAAGAAAGAAAGCCAGATGTTCTGGCCACAGCCGGTCACATGCTTGTGGACCATACTGGTCCGTTCACCATATGGGAGGTGGGCCCCCGTAATGGGAAACGCTTCCAAGCGGGTCATTTGTTTGCATGTGTTAGAAAGTGAGGCAAGACTGTCTGTGTGTGGAGAAGAGAACATGGGCTTGGAGTCGGAGAGACCTGGTGGCCAGCTCTGCCCTCTGAGCTACAATGAAGATCGTAGAGCTTATATTGAGGGTCCGCTGTGAGGATACAATGATATAATGCACAGAATGGGCTCTGCTCTGGAGCATCTTGAACCATAATATGGGTTCAATGGACTTTTATGCTAATGAAGAGGGAAGAAGAGGAGAAGCAGTAGGGGTGGTGATAGTTAAACTCCCCCTCCGGCCAATGTTTGCACCCGTCCAGCTTTCTACTGCATTTCCCAGGAGCCCCAGGCCAGCAACGTTCCCCAAGTGCTGGCTCAGCCTCCACCATCAATCCCTAAAGGCCAGGAAGGCAGGGCTGGTGAGGCAGTGGGAATCTTACCCTTGGTTTAGGGGGCTTCCGTTCACTAAGATGGGTATCTTTTTCAGGACTCTCCTTGGTGTAACTTCCCCAATCCCCGCAAGAAGGAGAAGCCACTTCTGACGCACCTCTTGGAGGATGCAGTGACCGGCACCCAATGTTCCTGTCCCACATCTTGATTCCATTCAATGCCATGGGCCAGTCACAGCACTGGTTCCTCTTGTCACAGCAGTGGGCCCAGCAGTGGGCAGGTACCTTGGCCAAGCTAGTCAGGGCCCTTCCCTAAAATAGCTGTATTTGGAGCTGGAGGGAAGGGGTTTGTTTTGGTTGTGAAGCTGGGAGGACACACACAGGGGACAGCTAGGCTGCCATCCTACTATAAGGCAGGGCAGCCGCTTTCCTGAAAGAGAGCAGAAGCCAAGTAGAATCAAATGAAGAGAGACAGAGTCCAGAAGACAGAACTTGAGTCCCTGGATCCAGCTGTACCTGCAGCCAGTACTCCTGGAATTCCCGGTAAAAATAAGCCAGCAAATTCCCTTGTGTTTCTTAGCTAGTTTGCGTTGGGCTTCAAGACGTGCAGGAGAAATCCTAACCAATGCAAAGATTGTCTGGGAGGAGAAGATGATCTGCCAGCAGTGGGGTGAGGGGAAGGACCCCTCTCAGCTGTGGCCCCACCTGATCAGCTCCTTCAACAATTTACTGATAATCAGGAAAGAAGAGGCAGGGCTCATGGTGGTCACACCATAGGCTCTGCAGCCAGCTGCCCTGTCAGGCTTGCGCTCTGCCATATACCACCTCTGTGGCCCGGGGAGGTCACCTCACCTGTCAGTCCCGTCCCCACCTCCTGCAAGATGGAGTGATGATAATATCACCTGCAGGCTCGCAGGTGCCCGATGGCTTTTTGCATCCTTTTGTGGGAAGATGCAAAAAGCCATAAGAAGCCCCTCAGACACCCCACCTCCCCCATCACGCACGTGCCTCCCTGCAAGGGGCTGCTTGCAGATTTCCCATCTTCCTGCCTGAACCAGGAACGACTGGGGGGCAAGGGCTCATCTGTCCCATTCACCACGGAGCCTCCCAATTTTGTGCGTTTTCAGCCAGTCAATAAATATTTTGCTGGGACTTTGCACCATTGGTTTGTGAGGGTTTTCTCACCGGAGAAGTGCTTAACGTGGAAATGCCACCTCCTCCCAGGACCCTGCCCTTCCCCTCCCCCAACCTGCAACAGCATCACCTTTCGGTAAAAAGACTTCACGGCCTGCATCCGGCTGCCGGGGTTCCAGGGAGCCACTGCTTTGGGTGGTCTCCCCTGCCCACTTGGGCGTGGTTTGGGGCAAGGGTGCTGTCTCGTTCATTAAGGGCATGGGGCAGACCTGGGGGGTGACACAGTGGGATTTCACATTCAAATCCACGTTTCTGAAGTTCTCCCTGAGTGATGTGCACTGTGTGTGTTGAGGGGGGTGCCCAAAGGGGAGAAGCGAGAGACTGGCTGGGAGGTGAGAGAGCCACCAAGGCGGAGAGGACAGGAGTGAGCTGGCCTCAGAAGGGGCGATGGGCCAACCAGGACTGGGTGTGACGGAGTCGGGGCCCTGACTCGGAACTGAGGGGACCCCACGCTCCTGAGCGCCACCACCAGCTGACTCACCACCTCTGACGTGTTACTGGTGTCCTCTGCACCTCCTTTCCCACCAGTACGAAACGGTACTAATGATAGAACCTACTGTGTCCAATTATCGTGAAGATTAAACAAATTGATACGTGCAAAGGCTGAGGGCAATCCTCAGGGTGGGCCCAAAGCGAGGGCAACACAGGGGTCTCCCGGAGTCCTCATCTCTGCAGCCGCCTCCCAGGGGACCACGACTAGGAGACCCCGTGTCCTGGGCAGGAATTTTGCTGTTCACTATTTACGCCCAATGACCAGCACGCAGTGGACAAGCTTCAACAGCTGCTTGAATGGAACCACATGAAACAGCAGCGGTTGATTACAAGAAAGCGGCCCAGCAGCCAGGGCCTCCTGCTGACGTCGCGTCCGTTCAGACCCGACCTCCCTCGAGAAGCTACGGACCTTCAACCCCAGAGACCCTCTGACTGCTCCCACTTCCGTTCGCTACAGAAAAGAACAGTCGAAATTTTAATTTACAGGTTCTCTATAAATTACCTCCTGGTCTGACTTATAATTCATAGTGCAATATTTATTTCTAACAGGAAATTAATTTTGGAAACTCAATGGGTGATTAAAGTGCAAAACCATTCCACTTGCTTGGGAGGTGGGGACGCAGGTAACTGGTGATTATATTTAGAGATGAATTGGGAAGTGTCTAGACTCAGAAAACCCGACCCGGGAAGAGGGGACACGGCTCACCCCTGCTCAGAGGAGACGGCCATCTTATTTACTACAGAACATCTCCCCTATACACATGGGCGTCACACAGTCACTCACGGCCTTTTCCCAATGAAGGTGTCATCAAGGGAAAGGAAATAGAGCCTGAAATGAGTTGCATCCAGTGTGATGGCACTGCTTTTTCCTCCACTATAAACTGAGTTTCGGGATAGACCGGGGAGAAGTTTCATGCCACAGCGTTCAGACAATTGGTCTCTGTGATGGTTAATTTCATGTGTCAACTTGACTGGGCTAAGAGATGCCTCGATAGCTGATAAAACCTTATTTCTGGATGTGTGTATGGAGGTGTTTCTGGAAGAGATTAGCATCCAAATCAGTAGGCTAAGCTCGCCCTCACCTCTGCAGGTGGGCATCCGTCAACCTGTTGAGGGTCTGCATAGAAAGGCGGAGGGAGGGCGAATCCCCTCTTTCTACTTGAGCTGAGACTTTGACTGGCACTCCTGTTTCTTGGCCGTTTGGACTCAGACCAGAACTTACACCATCAACCCCCCAACTTTCCCATCCCCCACCCCTGCCAATTCTCACGCGTTCAGACTAGGACTGAATTACGTCATCGGCTTTCCTGGTCTCCAGCCCACTGACCACAGATCATGGGATTTCTCAGCTCCCACAACCACATGGGGCAATTCCTGCAATAAATTTTCCATTATAAATATCCTATTGGTTCTGTTTCTTTGGAGAGCCCTGACGAATACAGTCTCAGAGAGGGACAGACCTAGGATCGAATCCCACCTCCAAAAATTTTTGGCTGTGTCACTATAAACATTAGTCCCACACCATGTCACAGGGCTCCAGAGAGATGGAGCCCCCGCTGCCTGCAGGGTGGCCATTCATCAATGCACCGTGTCTGCCTCCTGCCCTTCCTCCCCTCACTTCCTCACACCCTACGGGAGCTTCCTAGAATCACCTCCCAAACAGACAGGTGACCAAAATCTTTGCCCTGGGACTACTTCTAGGCCAGCCTCACACGCCCGTGGATTCCAAATACAGAAACTGTGAGACGTTCATAATGCATTAGGCTATACACACACACACACACACACACACACACACACACACACACACACACAATTACAGTGCCCAGCCCATAATAGGCACTCGGCAAATTCCCCAAATAGATGAATGAATAAATGAATGGCCTCCTTGCATCAAGAATTCCCCTGATGTTACCAGTATCACTGAGACATCAAACACAGGTGCCTGAAACTGCAGGCAGGCTCCCCTGGGAGTGGGGACTTGGGGTCATCCCAGGAGCCACTCTGCTGTCGGACGGCGTCTCGTCGTCCACTCTGCCCCTCCAGCAGGCCAGCCAGCCTTGGCCGGGGTTCCCTCCCCCAGAAGCGCACTTGCTGGGCCCCGACCCCAGCCCATCCGTTCAGCATGTGTGAGCATTGCCAAATTGTTTGACAACACTGTCATTCCGCTGAAAATGTTTATGTCTGCGGGTGACTCACTAAATCGTACCTAAGTAGTCTCATATTTGCTGTAGACGTTTGACATCTGTGTCTGTTCTCCATGCTCATGGCCAGCCGGAAGTCCGGACCCACTGGAAGCTCCCTCGCTCCCTTACTCACCCTGTGGCCACTCAGGGCTGAGCCAAGTGGATGGGGGGGAGAACAATACTGGGTTATGCCCTTGACTAACTTCATGGGTAAACACACACGCACACAGCGCACACACGCCCATACACACACGTGCACACACAGAGGTATACGCACACATATTTAGTTTTCCTGAGATCACACTTACATGGTAAGACCCTTGACAACTTCTCAACACTGGTCACAAAGTTTATAGTCTGCTAATAGTGTGAAGGCTATAGGGCAACTCAAGATGGAGTCCACATACACCCGGCGTTCCAGCTTTCGTTGGTCAAACGTCAGCAAGATGCAGAACTTCCTGTGGTAACCCTCACTCTGCAGGACGGATGGATGGGTGGATGGAGAAACTGATGTAACAACAATACCATCCAATGAATGTCTGCTGGTATACATGTGACATTTCCATCCATTCTCTTCTAACTACAGTTGTGTTCATTTTCTATTGCTGCATGACAAGTTATCACAAACTTAGTGGCTTAGAAGAACACACATTTATGAGTTTCCATGGGTCAGGAGTCTGGACATGGCTTAGCTGGGCTCTTTACACACGCCTCAAAGAGCTGCAATCAAGGTGCCAGGTGGGCTGTGTTCTCATTCAGAAGCTCATCTGGGGAAGGGTCCACTTCCAGGCTCACTGGTGTGGCTGCTGGTCTCATCCATTTCCTTGCAGTGGTAGGGCTGAGGTCCCTGCTGCTTGCTGGTTGTCAGCTGGAGGCTGCCCTCTGGCCCTAGATGTACCCACACCTCCCTGCCACGTACCCACTCTGTGGGCAGTTCTCGGCATGGCTGCTTGCTTCTTCAAGGCCAGCAGGAGAGCCTTGACCCAACCTGCTGAGGTGGAGTCTTATATAAAATAACTTAATGAAAAGAATGATACCCCATTCCCTTCTGTCGTATTCTGTTGGCGAGAAACAATTCAGGTCATGTCTGAACTCAAAAGGAGAGGATGATGTAGGGGTGTGACTCTGGGGATCACCTTAGTATGTTTCCACCCCAGTTCATTTATGCTACAGACTTCCCTGAGGGCCCACCATGTGCCTGACCTGCTCCAGGTACTGGGGACCCAGCCATGAGGAGTGAAGCAGACAGGTCTCTACCCTTAGGCTGCTGACTATCCAGGGAGACAGCCCCAAATAGACGGAGACAATTATCACAGCTGTAATCAATGCAGTGATGGAAACAAAGAAGGGCTGACAGAGAGCAGAGCAGGCTGTGGTTTGGGCAGAGTGGTCAGGACAGGCTTCCTGGAGGAGGTGGCATTTCAGTGCGTACAGACTAAGCAAAGGTTGGATCTTATTCTGAATGCAATAGGAAGTGACGGAAGGGGCCGGCGTGGGAGTCGAGAGCCTGGGGAGGAGGATTTTGCAGAGAGAAATGGGGATTGCCTTGGCCAGGGCTCCTGGGAAGCAGACTCTGAGATCAGGAGGGCGAGCACCAGGACCATTAACTGGGGGGCCCTTGGGACCCACACTGGTGGAAGGGCGGGGGAGGAAGAAGAGTGGGCAGGGGGTGCAGCCCCATGACAGCTTCAGCGCACCCCAGGGGAAGCTGTTCCAAGTACGGCTGAGATGGCCAGGCCGTTATACCCCTGCAACCTTCAGTCAGTGGACACTGGCTGCCCTGGGAGGGACATGGCCTTGGACCAAGCAGCCATCTGCAGCTGAGGCCATCCCCCAGGGCAGACCGCTGCGGGCTGCCTGCTGACCAAGAGCCCAGCTGGTGGGGCGGCCAGTCCCCCACTGGGGGGCTCTGGGGGCACCTGTGTGTCTAAGGCAGCATCGCAGCAGCCCAGAGAACACGGGCTCCAAGAAGGCAGGCGTGCTTCTGCCTCCAGCACGGCTGTGAACCCCGAAAAGCATCTGCTGGACAAGGCTGCAGGGAGGCAGCACCAGAGCAGATCTGGGCTGGGCAACGTGCTCTTTTAAAATGTCAGCTGCAGCCTTGTGTCAGTCACTTCGGGGAGCTCTCCACCTCTTCATCGCCCCCTCTGTCCTCCCACCCCACGAGGCCAGGGACAGCCCCGGCTCCTTGCCTGTCAGACAGGGCTCTTTACAGGTCTTCCTGCTGGGACTGTGAGGGGAGAAGGGGCCATCGCACATGCGAGGGTCAGGACGCAGCTGGCTCATGGACAGTGCCGGATCGCTAGCCGACAGGGACGCCAACGAGCTTCACCCAGGCTGCCCGCCCACCGTGGCCTCAGCACCTGTGCTTCGCCGCGTCCACACTGCTGACACTGGGGCTGGGTATTCCCTGCGTGCGGTGGGGCCGTCCTGGGCTTCGCAGGGTGTGCAGCTCTCGTCTCCACCCACTTGATTCCAGGAGCACCCCTCCCCCAAACCGAGTCTCGACAACCAAAAATGTCTCCAAAAACTGCCAAACACCCCAGGAGGGCAGGAAGGGGCGGGGTGGGGGGGGTGCGTGACAGAGGAACACCGCGCCCGCGGCGCCCGGGTAAGACAGACAAGGCTCATGACAGATGCTGGAGAGAAGGGCCTCGCTCCTAGTGGGAGGAAGCCCTCGACCCGTCCCTAGGTCTGGAAGGATTTCTGAGATGGAGAGGGAAAGAGAG
>NW_020173687.1:5011884-5022957 GCF_003031525.2 Neophocaena asiaeorientalis asiaeorientalis | reverse complement strand
CAGGCTGAGGGATGAGCACCAGGGAGCCGGGTGGGGCCCCAGGAAGCCGGCCCAGCGTTTACCTCCAGGCAGGTGCTCGGTGACCTCGGGTGGGCTGAGTGACACAGAGGCACGCGTGATGCCACGCTTGTCTCTGCTGCCCTGACCCGTCCTTCCCTGTCTGTTTTTATCTCCCTCTTCTGTCCTTTCTCTCTCTGCCATTCTGGATTATTTACGGATAATTGCCTGTTAGGGCTCCCCAAACACTTGCTTCCCAGGAGGACGCAGATGCTCAGAAAAGCCACCTGACTTCAAGAGGTTTCTCTTTGCACCAGCAGCACTCCCCTCCCCCAGCCCCTCAGCAGCCAGACGCCCCTCCCAGCCCCCTCTCCCCAAGGGCCGAAACCCAGTCCACAGGAATGTTCCACAAGGGGACTTGGAGTGTCCCCACTCCCACAACCTCCCCCCAAGTGCCCTCCCCCTGCGCAGCTCTGTGTGGAGGCCCCTCTGGCCTCAGCTGAGATAACACTGGACACCCTCCCTCCCCACTGATCAAAGGTCTGTGGGACGGGTGACATGGAGACAGCCGCGTCCCGCTTGCCCCGCTTAGCCTGGGAAGCCTTTGAATTTCTGTTTACCCTACTCGGCTGGCCAGCGTCAGGCCATGGGGTGCTGGCTCCCGCTGGGCCCACGGCCCTCGCCAAACAATGGCTTGTCCTACCCAAGTTCAAGGCCTGTTCCGCCAGCTGGAACACCCCCACCATGGTGGCAGAGGGGGAGGTGCTCCCCAAGGCCAGGTCAGGAAACGCGGTGACCCCGACTCAGTGACAGAAAGCAGGAGGTGTCCTGGACTCTCCCACCCTTGCTTCCCACGTTTATGTGGCTCTGAATTGGTCAATGAATAGATTCTGAACATGAGCACTTCTTTCAGAAGATCCTGATCTGTGCAAACTGCACCATCTCTCACCCTGTTACTGCAGCCCTCTCCTCCCTGGGCTCCCTGGGCTCCCGTCTCTCAGCTCAGTGGCCAGAGGGATCCCATTAAGATGCAGGTGAAGTTCTGTCACTTCTCCGCTCCTGGTCCTTCCAGGGTGCCGCATCGCATGAAGTCTTGGCTGAGGCCTAGGTCCCTGCCTCTTTCCACTCTGCTCCAGCCCATCTGCCTTCTTGCCGGCTCTCAGCCGCCAGCTCCGTTCCTGCCTCAGGGCCTTTGCACTGACTCTTTCCTCTGCTTGAAATAGGCTCCCTGCTATTCCAATGAGTTACTCCTTTATTTTTAGATCTTTACACAAATACTGCCTTCTCTTTGAAACTAACCACCCTACATTTAAATTGTACAAACACACACACACATACACACACACACACACACACACACACACACACCCCACCACCAGCACCACCAGGCCATCTCCCCCACCTTCAGTTTTCTCCATAACCTGGCAGCAGGGAGTCCAGTAGCTCCCTGAACGCTCACTTTTTAGAAGCAATTCCAGTTCGGAGCTCCCCTTGCCTTTCTGTTTATTAACTGCTATGGGCTGGGCGGGTCTCTTTTCAGTGGGTCAAGCTCCATGTGACCTAAAACTATGCGTAGTGGCTGCCATTTCTTGCAGCTTCACTGTGTCCCAGGCTCCACGCAGTGTCTGAATACGCTGTCCCACTAAATCCTGGAGACGGGGAGGGTCCTCACTTCATAGATAAGGATGTCGTCTCTCCAAAGCATTTGACTCTTGGGGACTTAAACCCACAGCAGTGGAATGACTTCTTGTACCTCAAGTCCAAATGCCATTCCTCTACCTCAGAACAGGGCAGGGGGGCTCCCAACCCAGGAAACATGCCCCCTCCTCCAGGCCTAGTGCAGGCCCCCTGACCGACTGGGACAGGCTATGCCAGGGCTTTCTTTGGGCAGGGAGACCCTGTGGGGGGCTTTGGGGGCTGGGCTGAGTGTGGAGACCTGGCTGGGGACACGGGGCAGGACACGGGGCAGGGGACTCAGACGTGATGTTCCAGCCTCCTGGGTCTTGATTCCAGCAGCTTCGGCCGACACCCTCCCCCCACCAGGCTCATGGACTCCAGTTCTGTCCAGGACTCCTGAGAAATTTCTTCAGGGCTGAGAGGAAAGATCCAGGTCCCTCAAGCACAAGGGCACTGTCCTCCAGGGACATTTGAGGGTCACATGAGAAGGGAGGAAGCCGGCTGGGAAAGCAAACCTTCATCCACAGTCCTTGAAGGATCTGGAGACCAGGCAGGACAGTTTCAGAACCTGCAGAGCCTGCCTGTGAGGATGTGTGCATATGTAATGTACAAATGCCTTAAACGTATGTGGCCATTTATTATTTAATATCGTAGCGGAAAATGTCTTCAGCTTTTCTGACGATGCATCACGATAAGTGTGTGAAAGTATTCGGCAGTGATCGGCTCAGCACTGAACGGGGCTTGGGACGTGTGTTTTGTTCTCTCACCAAACACTCACACGGATGCTAGGAGTAGGTATGGCTACACCCCCGTCCTACAGGTGAGGAAACTGAGGCTCAGAAAGTTTGAATAAGTTGCTTGAGATTGCAGAGCTGGGGGGGGGCGGTGACTGCGCCAGCTCTCCCTTCTAGAATCTCCCAGCATGGGGGTCCAGCCCCCTCATCCGCCTGAGAAGAGCGGGCTGTGGTCTCCCCGCGCGTGATGTATGCACCAGAGAAGCCCCCAAGAAGACGCAGGCGGCACGCAGGCAGGGCAGGAGGGAAGATCGGCTCGCAGGGCAAGCAAGCTCGTTCCTGCGGGCCCTCCCTCCTTCAAGGAGAAAGCCTCCACAGGGCACTAGCCTGTTTGACCCTGTTCTGACACTCAAATAAGAGCAACCGCAAAACCTCGTGCTCAGAATCTGCACAGACAACCATTCCAGCCGGACACGTGAATAACTTTGGCTGAACCTTCTCTGCACTTATTTTTAGGGGTCCTGTCTATTCGTGGCATGTGATACTGGTTTCCCAAATACTGCAAATATATAACGTTGCCACTTTTCATGTATTTGACTTAAGAAAGCAAAGTGACGTAATTTAAAGAGATATATGAAATAAATAATAGTTGTACCCAAATCACTGAGATTGATTCGATCTTATCCTATCCCAAATTCTGCAATTATCAATTCTAGGGCTGCCAAGGAAGGGAGAGACACTTAACCAGCTGTCATGGACCTTGTGGTCTAAGTCAAGTTTCCTCTATCTGGGCCCTGCCGGTGTTTGGGTGAAGGCTGTGCTGGGCACTGCGGGATGTTGAATAGGTATCCCCGGCCTCTACCCACCAGATGCCAGAAACACCCCGACTGCCACCAACAGGACAGCCCCGCGTATCTCCGGACACCATTGCACGTCCCCGGAGGAGAAACGCTGGTCTAGCTGCAGGGTGGGACCCCAGGGAGGCCCTGCACCCTCTGGCCATTGGCCTGCCGAGGAACACAGCAACACAGATACAAGCTAAGAAGCCTCGAGAAGAAAGGGCAATCGGCCCACCGGTGCAGCAGCAACCGTGTCTCAGAGCTGCCCAGGGTCACTCTAGCACTGTGGGCCCGTGCAGGAAGGACGGAGACACCAGAGCTATGTAGGATCCTGCCATCTTCATAGGGTTTCTATAGCTGGCTTCCCAGAGAGGCTGCACCTGCCCAGTCAAAATTAGCCTCGCAACTGTGGACCCGGGGGCTATTAGTCCACAGTTCATCTGTGCGTGCTGAGGGCACTGCAAAAATGCCTGCGTGCGTGTGCACGTCCGTGTGTCTCTGTGTGCCCGTGCGTGTGTGTGCACGTGTGTAGGGGTTGGGGAGAAGTTAGAGGAGAAAAACAGCAAAGCAAAGACCTTTACAAAGCGGGATGAGAACCAGAAATAGAAAAACAACATAAAAGCCTGGGAGGATGGAGACGTGAGTCTCGATGTGTCATCTGAGAAACAATAAGACGCAAAAAAAAATAATTGAAACAAAAGGAATAAGAAAAAGGACAAGAGGGAGTTGATCCACACAGCTTCCGTTCCCACCGTGCGGGGAAAGCAGGGGCTCTCAGCTTTGACTTCAGGGCACAGTTGCCTGGGGGAGCTTTCAGATACCACCCCTGTCTGGGGCCCTCCCTAGGCCCGCCTGGAGCCAGGCAGCTCAGGATTTTTTCAAAGCTCCAGAGGATTCTACGGCAGGAAGTGAGGACTCCTTTCCTGAAACGCCAAAGCCTCCCAGGTGAGTCTCTGGCATTATTTCCATTTTACTTCTAAATTACCTATCTTTGCATGACGTTTCTGTTTTCTTTCCTGTGGTCCACCCCGTCCGGCGCCACCACTGCCCCGGACCGTCCTCATTCTGTTTTGTTTTTGTTGTTTGTCATGTTTCTGGCTGATTATTGCCATTTTAGGGCTATGCCCAAGCTCTCTGCAGTAGGAAAATCCTCCTCATTCCTAAATCATCCCTAAGCTGCCAGCAGCAGTGCCCCTGGGGGGCTCGGTACCAGCAGCCTCCGCCCGGTCCCACCATCCCCCGAAACACGGTTAAGCTGCAACCACGCGGCTTCACACGTCTTCACAAGGAGGAAGGAAGTAAGCTTGCCCCCAGAGAGCGACAAATGAGGAAGGTGCTGAGCCCGCCAGCTCACAGGAAAAGGCACAGACCAGCCTTTCTGAAAGTGGACCAGGCAGAACCTGTCTGGCCAGATGTTAACAGATGTTGCAGGTCAAATGTGGAGATGCCGGACAGAGTCGACCCGCCGGACTAGCCAGAATCTAATCTATACATGTAGGTCGTGAACATCTCCAGGGCCCCAACTTATCCAGCGTTTTCTGAGTCTGTTTGACACAGCACCCCTTTTTCTCTTGGGGCAAGTGCCCCCAGAAACCAACTATTTCTGGAAATTCCCTGGTGGTGCAGTGGTTAAGAATCCGCCTGCCAATGCAGGCGACAGGGGTTCGAGCCCTAGTCCGGGAAGATCCCACATGCCGCGGAGCAACTAAGCCCGTGCGCCACAACTACTGAGCCTGCACTCTAGAGCCAGAGAGCCACAACTACTGAGCCTGTGTGCCTAGAGCCCATGCTCTGCAACAAGAGAAGCCACCGCAATGAGTAGCCCCTGATCGCAGCAACCGGAGAAAGCCCACACGCAGCAACGAAGACCCAATGCAGCCAAAAATAAATTTATTTTTAAAAAACAAAAACCCCCCAAAGATCAACTACTTGTGCAAATGTTGAACTGGGGAGCCGGGTGTGCCCAGGAACACCCCAGCTGCACCCAAACACAGACGCATTTTTCTACCTTCCCGTCTGGTTTTATTTGTACAAAACCTCGAAGCTACTGAATGCCAGACATTGAGAGGGACCTCGTCCGTCTGGGCACTGCTGTGTCCCCAGTGTCCAGCTTGGCATCTGGATGGTCTTTTAGTAACGATTTGGTGAAAGTGGATAAATACATGAGACGATGCTGACACCCAGAATGACCCAGTTGTCTCTATATTAGTCCCACACGAGGTCTTTGAAGACGCTCTGTGAGACCCTCAGCTGCTTTGAAGCACCTGCAATGATACTGGGGGTGGCTGGCGGTGCAGTAGGGGGGCAGCCATCTGGCACCGCCTGTTACGTTTACTCCGGAGGGTCTGCTCCCATCTCTCAAAGTGCGGTTCATAGTGGGGCCCAGGAAGGGCTGGGAGGAGGCTGAGGAAGACATGGGTGCACAGTGTAAGGAGCTGTCACCTTCAGAGTCGTACGAGCTCGGGATTGGCACCAAGATGGGGGCCTCCTGACATCTTGAGCCCCGGACTCCTGGTCAGCCTCACCCTAGTCCTGGCCCCCAGTTCCAGGCAGCAGGCAAAACCCAGGGAAAACACAGCTTGCCTTCCTGGAGCGTCAGTTTTGCCCAGAGAGTTGCCAGGGGGGCACTTACTTTTCTAAGAAGATACAGAAATACACTGGAGAAAAATGCAGAACTTAGAAGAGTTTTCAAGATAAAACACAAGCTCTAAGTAAATTTCAACCTTGTTGCCATGTACCAGGGATTCAAGCCCTGGCTTTCACCTTTAGTGGAATCTGGGTGGAAAAGTTGGAGAAGCTCCAATTAAGCTGTTGATTAAAAGATCACACGAAGGCTTCCCTGGTGGTGCAGTGGTTGAGAGTCCGCCTGCCGGTGCAGGGGACACGGGTTCGTGCCCCGGTCCGGGAAGATCCCACGTGCCGCGGAGCGGCTGGGCCCGTGAGCCATGGCTGCTGAGCCTGCGCGTCCGGAGCCTGTGCTCCGCAACGGGAGAGGCCACAGCAGTGAGAGGCCCGCGTACCGCAAAAAAAAAAAAAGATCACACGACAGATCCTTTAGTTAGTGCTTCAAGCCTCTGAGAATCATGTAAAATGAGAAGCTGAGACAGTGCACGGGATGTGGGCACTCGGAGTTCCGTGGCGAAGTTCACCGGCAGCACCTCTGCAGAGGGCAGGAAGCAGATGGAGGGGGTGTGAGGACAGGCCGGGGAGGAGACGGGCCAGGAGACTCGCATTCTTTTGAGCAGTTTAGCCGATTAGGAATGAGACAGTCAGTACAGTAGCTGAAGGAGAGATGCCAGTGGGGACACAGAAAGCTACCCAGAGCTCCTGACACGCCTCGCTGTCTTTCACCTCCAAGCCATTTTTTCATCTGATTCTAAAAGAAGCTGAAACATCTTCATGAGCCCCTAAAAGTCTCGGGGTCCCTGGGCGCTGTGCCCTAGGGGAAGGTGGCCCTACCCCAGGGTCCTGCTGTGTCCTGCTAGGATTTTCTCAGTCTGGCTATCCTCCCAGGGACTGGTCTCCTCCCCCGACCTCGCCCACAGGTGATGCCCCAGGCAGCCACTTCCGGCTCAGTGCATCACGCCCTGTACTAGCCAAACTCAATTAGCCAAGCAGCTAGCTCCGGAAGAGGAAGCCAGCCAGCCCCACACTGGACAGCCTGCTGGAGCTAAATGAACATGAACACGGCCATCTGCCTGGAGAGAGAAATACCGCTGTCACCATAAAAGCACAAATGAGTTGTCGGTATTGCAGTAAACAGAGAAAGTCTGCAGCCATTCGATGACCACAGAGCTGCAGTTTAGATGCTACATCTGTCACCAGGAGCCTTTATCTGGCCCTTGTGCTACTTCTTCTGGCGGCGGGTTTATCTTAGCATCTGTTTTGTCTGGGTCTCCTGCTAAGATTACTCCAACCCAGCCAGCGTGATGATGGAAACTATGGCTTGATCAGATTCTTTAATTTCACTTTTTAGATTTTTCTTTGGAAAGCATTTGGATAGAGGAAGCAATGGAGAAATCACTAACATTTTACCCCAAAAAACTGTTCTTTCATTTTAATAAGTGGTCTGCCTATAATTTATAATTAGAACTAAAAGTAAAACATGGAGAAAGAAATGGTGCATTTTGATATATATGTATATCATGTTAATAAATACATGTATACATGTGTAGGTATCTATGTATCAATATATGTGATCTATATCATATACCAATACACACATATGTTATTTGTATATATATATAAAATATACACGTACATTTACAAAATACATTTCGTATATACATTATGCAACCTTACAAACAAGGTTGGTTGTACCACAACCAATGTAAAAGGAAGGCGGGCTGCGATACGTCCGTTGCCAGTGTTGATAATGCGATGGTGATCGGCACTGTGGTCACCAACGTCTGGATACTGGTCTGCTGGCCACAGAGTTGCTTCTTTTTAATCATCGCACGCAGGTGTAAACCCTGGAGGTCGGTGGCTTCCGACTTGCCCAAGGTCACCCTGCTGGGCTTGAACTCGGGTCTCTTGACTCCAGATGCCACCATCTTTCTACCAGCTCCGTGCCCCCCGCTCCCCGCCCCGTGGCAACACTTACCGCTTCCCAAAGCTCAAACTTGTCCCAGACAGAGGGCTGCTTTAATTGATTTTTCTTTCCCCTTGCATGGAATTTAATTCATTGTTTAAACAAGGAATAAATCAAACTTGCAGAATTAATGAGGTGTCTTCTAGGCACTACATCTGCTTTCTGGCTGGTTGATAAATGCCAAGACAGTTCCTGAATTTGGGTACATAATGGACGTAGTCCTGGGAAGGACAGGCATGTCTGGTGAGCCGGCTGAATGGCGAGAAAAGACGCCTCCCAGAGGTTACAGCCGAAGGGAGTCATAAAAAGTCACCCCGGGTGAGGGGACACTGCCACAGCCGGTCACCCTAAGTTTTTCACCCCCAACTCTGCCATTTCATATAAACTTTGAAAAGACATATTGGGGCTACAATCTGTTTGTTATTTATATAATCCTCTATGCAAACAGAAATGTTCTTTGGGCCCGTCACACCGCATAGAATCTGAACTCCGCCTGCGGGCAAGGTTTGCCCAGAAGCAGTGACCAGGTACCAACCAGAGAACAGTGATTCCCAAATCATTCCCCCAGCCCCAGATCATCTGGCCCCCCAAAGCAGACCAGCACTCCCCATGCAGGTCCCCCAATGCCAGCACATTTATGCTCAGACTGCTGCAAAGTGGGAAGGTAACCCCCTTCCCCTGAGGCCACCGGCTTTCCTCGCAGCGGACCTGGCCGTGAAGGCTGGTGGCAGGCGTCTCAGTGGTGCAGCGGAAGGTATGCCGTCCCGCTCATTCAGAAGATCAAGCTCTGATATCCAATGGAGATGTTCACTCAGGGGCTCTAACTTATGAAACTGTTAGTCAAAAAAAAAATCTGTGAAGATATAGATTTAGAATTAATCGATGTAATCGAAACAGTGAGAGGCCATCTAAAAAGTTAACTGAACAAAGATTTTAAAAAATAAACACAACATTGTAAATCAACTATGCGCCAATAAAAATTCTTTTAAAAAGCAGTAATACTCAGTACTGGGGATGGTGTAGCACAAGGGACTCCCTCAAATGTTGTTAGAAGCACCTTCACCAAAAGCAAACCGTTGATTGTGCTTGTGTGTGAAAATGTATGAAAATCACTCATCTACTTCATTCAGTAATTCTGCTTTTGGGAATCTGGCCCAAGAAAATAATCAGGAAATGAAAACAGGTTAATATAAACAGACATTAATCATGGCATTATGTGACTTAAAAAAAAAATTAAATGTCCAACACTGCAAAAATGGTTAAATTAGAGGATGTCCTTACGATGAAATATTTACGCACGTGTTAAAACAAATGTTTACAAAGCATTTTTAATCAAGGGGAAATGGCATGCTCATGACATAATGTTGAGTGAAACATACATATATATACACGTACATGTGTGTGTACATATATATACATATATATATGTGTACGTATATGGCACAATGTCACCCAGCATGGACACATCAAGGACGAGGGGTAGAATTAAATCTACTGAGAGATGAATGATGGTTAGAATATGTGGAACTTCACATTTTTCCTTCATACCTTTCTGGCTTTTTCTTCCAAACTTTAAAAATTAACTTGATAACACTGACCACTGAGTTCGCAAAGCCTGTGGACATCTGAGGACCCATCTCCAAGCCGCCCAGCTGTTCTGTGAGGTGGACGGGGCTGAGGAGGTGTTCTCTCTTCAACAGCCCAGGAAGCTGATGCTTAGAGGGTCCCGGGGGAACCAAAGTCCTTGAGGTAGCCCCATGGGTCTTAGGGCCTGGCCTGTGACCCAGTCCCTAGACTCCAAGTCCAGGGCTCTTTTTACTATCCCCTGTGAGATGGGCCCATTTTACAGGTGAGGAAACTGAGGCTCCCAGAAGGCCAGGGGACTAACTCAAGTAACAGCAGGCAGTTCTGCCGTAAGGTAATATATGGCTCCAAACATCACCATGCTACGCAAAATCACACAATAGAAACCACAGGGCTTAAGGAAAAGCAATCAGGATGGGAACACGACTCTCAAACCATCACCAGTAATGCATTAAAAAAAAAAATTAAAAACCAGCTCAGTTTTACACACATTAAATGGACAGAAAATACATATATACTACAGTAAATATGGCACTTCATCTTGAAAAAGACCTGAAATTTGCCTGTGAGTGGGGAGGACACAGAGGAAGGAAGGTTGTCCAAAACAGGGAAGGAAGTCTTAACACCAGGTGTGGACAAATGCGGCTCCTAACCCAAGAGGTGAGCTGAGGTAGATGTTGAGATGAGTGTGCGTGTCTGCACATACGCACAGGCATGTGTACCTGTGTGAGACATTTTGTCCCTGTGTGGCTTGACCCCGCTGAGTGCAGTGTCTTGCATTCACCCTAGTGTTTCTCAAGGACAACACCGCATACAAGCGAACACAAAACTCCCATCATGCTCAGATTGTTTGCTTACATACTGATCACGTTGGAAAAGTTGCATTTTTCCAAACAAGTCTTAGAATAGAACTGGCTTACTGGTAAGGGGTAGGGCTGCCATGGAAATACATACTGGCTTTTTTTTTACTCCAAAGTGTTCTTTTCCACAGTACGTCTCTACAGACTTCTCCTTCTCTTTCTTTGTTGTATCCTGACTCCAGAGGAAACTAGGACGGAGGGGATGGCTGGGAGCGGGGGAGTGCCCAGGCAGGAAGAATTTTTTTAAATTGCTTTTTCTATTCTTTTTTTAAATTGAATATAGTTACTGTAAAATATTATCTAAGTTACAGAAGTACAATATAGTAACTCACAATTTTTAAAGGTTATACGCCATCTATAGTTATGATAAAATATTGGCTATATTCCCCATGTGCAATACATCCTTGTAGCTTATTTTATACCTGATAGTTTGTACCTCTTACTCCAGATGGGAAGAATCCCAAGACTACATCTGAATCCAGCGGAAGAGGCTCACCATGGATTGCGTGCCTTCAAAGACATGGAATGAAGGAATTTCTGCTTGCATCCAAGCTCCGTCATCTCCCAACTATGTGGGCTTAAGCAGGTTACTCGGTGTCTTTGGGCTCAGTTTCCTCCTCTGTAAAATGGGGAAAAAATAGTACAACCCTGGTAATGTATTGCTGAAGGTTAAATAAGATCAGGCATGTAAAGACCTTAGAACAGTGACAGCATGTAGTAGGTGTTCAGTAAACTCTAGTGGCCTCTCTCTCCCTCCCCTCCTCTCTCCCCCTCCCCATCCTCTCTCCCCC